>NW_021620189.1:794031-827639 GCF_004785775.1 Grammomys surdaster | reverse complement strand
AGAGAGAGAGAGAGAGAGAGAGAGAGAGAGAGAGAGAGAGAGACTGATGTGAATTTCTGAAACCTGAAAGTCTACCCTTAGTGACATACCTTCTCCAATGAGGCCATAACTCCTAATCCTAATACTTACCAAAATATACCACTAAATAAGAAACCAAACACTCAAATATGTAAATTTAAGAGGGCTCTTTTCATTCAAACCACCATACCAAGAGATATTCTAAAAGATCTCCTGTACTTTGGAGCAGAAGACATTGTATGAGGAGTAGAAATCAGAGACATTTGGGAAACCTCTTTCTCTAACTTGACTGTGACTGGACAACATGCCTCAATCACATATATGCCACCTCCATTTAATGATGCATTGTGGTTGTGAATTTCTGACCTTATGGATTAATAGGTTAGACAGTATTCAGACAATGATCAGCAGCCCAGGTTGAATGAAAATTTGGTGGTCTGTTGTCAAAAATTTAGTTTCCAGTATGGCTCCAAAGCAGAACAAAAGATATCTCTCAAAGGGAAACTAATTGTCTACTGCTGATGGTAGTATCCTCTAAGATTCACTGATAGGGATATGAAAAATAAGACTTTAAACAGCATTCCCATCTGCCATTGACATCTCAAGTACTATTGTGTCTCCTGGATCATATGGTCCAAATAGTTGAAGAACCTGTGAAAAGACTTCTCCTGTTATAACCCCCCCCCCAATTGAAAGCCAGAAGATCTCCTAGTCACTTTATATATGGGCCTGAATAGCACACCCAGGTGAGGAATGAGATGTGTTCAGAATCTAACAGGCTCAATAATCCATGTGCTTCTTTCTTGTTGGTAGAAGGAGCCAGGTAAAACACATTATCTTTCATCTGGAAGGATTACTTATACATGCACATAGTTTGGACTTCTAGAAGTTTCTTTGAGGCAGAAGGCCCTTGAATTTTGGTTGATTGTTTTCCCATCCTCTGATGTACATATACATTCCCAACAAATTCAATTCCTGCTCAATATGCCCAATCAGAATGATGTCATCAATATAGTGGACTGTGGGTCAAAACTCACGCTTGGGCATGGGGCGAGCTTGTCATGCGCACTATGGCACTTCCTGGAGGGACTCAACAGAGCAGACATCTGGTGAGCCAAGGGTGTGGGGAAAGAGGTCGAGCCACGTGCCTTGGTGACGGCAGGGTCTCAGGAACAGGGGCTCAGACATGCTGCGCGCCAGGCGGGGTGGCGGGGCGGGTCACACTAGTGTACCACGGTTGCTACTGAGTCCTGGGGGGGGGCGCGAAGGTGGTGCACGGACCACTGCTGTAGAATGCAGGTTGGTAGAGCACAGAGAGTGCAGGGACAGACAGAGAAGGCTTCCCCCCAACACCCCCCCCCCCCGCACGAGTTTTCCACTTACACAATGAGTCCAGAGTTCTAAGAGACACGTGGATTTGAAGCCATGTAGATTTATTGACATGGCGGTGAGTTTTAATGGTGGCGTGCTCTCCCACAAAAATACCCAAAGGGGCTTGTTTATATTGGAAGGGGGGGGAGAGGGGTGGGGGTAGGGCCTTTAGGTAATACGTAAATCTTGAGGCAGAGACCTGTTTCCCTGCCCTCTACCTGGGCCTTACGTTACATGAAGACCTCGTGTCAGGTCTCTGGGCTCGTGGCCAAACACCCCAGGATTTCCACAGTCCCACAGTGGACTAGTGATATATTTCGTGGAAGAGACAGACAATTGAGATCACTTTGAACTAAGTTATGACCCAAGACTAGAGAATTAATATACCCTTAAAGTCAAACTGTAAGGGTATATTGCAGGTGTTATCAACCAAAAGCAAATTGCTTTAGGTGATTTTTATGGACAAGTACAGAGAAAATGGCATTGGCCACATACCACGTGCCAGGAGATATGTTAATATGCTCAAGTAAGAATGCCCATATGCAATTGGAGTTATAATTTGATTAAGGTTTCTATAGTCAGCTCATTTTTCATGGTCCATCTGTCTTCTGTGCTGAAAAAATAGGTGGGAACCATTTTCCATGCATCTTTCAAGTCATTAATATCTTTAGTTTCCCTGGAATGTAATATTGGTTTAGGTTCACTATTTTTATTGGTAGAGGCAATGCCAATAGCTTCAGTTTAACCTTTCCAATCTAATAGCTTTTACCATATAAGTCAGGAAACCAATGTGGGAATTCTTCCAATTTCTAAGAATATCTATATCAATTATATATTCTGAAACTGGGGAAATAACCAGATAATGGGTTCATTGATCCATAGGACCCACTTGAAGTTTGTCCTTAGCCAAAACTTAATTAATCACTTGACCTTTATGAGCTCCTACTTTAACTGTAGGCCTGCAAAGTTGCCCATGGAATAAATGTCAATTCAGAACCAGTATCCAATAGGCCATGGAAAGTCCAATTGTTTCTTTCTTCCAAGTGCACCCATTGGGAAGGACAAGAGAAAGGCTATCAGAACAACTCTGAGGTATTTTAACGAGGTCCATCTTCAGGAAAATGTGACAGTACCTTCATTCAAGAGACCCTGGCTCTGCAAATTGGCTCAAGTCTGGAAATTGGTTCGTTCATAGGGCTAACCTTATGGCTATGGTTAAATGTAACCTTTCCTTCAGCTGTTTGAGAATTTTTCTGCTTACATAGGCAAAATAAAAACATAGTATTTTTTCATGTATTTCACCCCTGGAAACACTATGACTTATTTTCCAGTACCAAAGAGCCGTATGATTATTGCCAGCATAAAGATCACTTTGCTCCTCCTGCCCATTATGGCTCCTACTACTGTGGGCATTTCTTTATCTATGCTGCCAAAAATGATAACTATATTCATTTTACCACTCCTGATTCAATGCTCTCACCTGGCCTCTGCTATTCTAGGACCAATTAAATCTATGGTGTTTAACTCATCCAATTGAGCAGCAGCATCTGCAACCCCAAGGTCTGGTATAAGAATAAGGGTAATGAGAAAACTTCAGATGTTCTTGTGTTCTCCTCACAATATTGTTTTTGTAGGACTAGAGAAGTGCATGAGTTCGGGGCTTTCCCATTCTGGAACACTGAACATTTTTTTTCTTTTGAAGATTGAGTCTTACAGAGTGTAACTTGCAACTTCCCTGAGCCTTAAAATCCTTTTATCAACACTAAACCAAGGGATATCAGGCATCTCCAACTTCTTCTCAGTAGGCCATGATTTTTAAATTTCTTCAGCCAACAAATCAAACAATTTTTTGTTAGCCTTTTAAACTATGTGAGCTTCCATATTAAACTTAGAATCTCCACTCAGTGGGCCCATATCAATAAACTTAGACTCATTCAGTTTTATGTTCCTTCCACTACTATTCCATACTCTTAAAATCTATTTCCATACATACTCTCCCAATTTCTGCTTGAATGAATTAGAAAACTCATTAGGTTCTTTAGTGGTATCACATACATCCTCATAGACTAGACTTCCTTCGTCCCCTTCTACGATTCTGCTTTGCCTTATGTTTGATTGTAGGTCTAGAGGCAACTACTGATGGGCCTTGAGGGATAGCAGTATTGTCAGGTAACATTATTGCTGTTGGTTTGGTTGACAATGAAGAATTAATTCCTTCAAGCAAAGAGAGAGAGGGCAATGTTGCAGGGAGTGGAGGTTAGAATGCATACTCTGCTAAAGGTGAAGAGCCTACTTCCTCAGGTGAGACCAACCCTTCAAGATCTGAGGGTTCAAAATCCTCAGCTTCAGAAAGATTCTCTCACATATGTGATCCCTTACCTATCAGTACCCTTAATTAACCATTAACACCCTCCAAGGCTGGGACTTGAATTTTCATTTCATTCACCCAATCTTATAATGAGGGCTTTAGTTTCATTTTCTGCAACTTGAGCACTGTAACTACTGGAGAGAAAATTCTCTTTCGGGGGCACAGTTCCAAATCTCACTGACATCATTATTTGCTTTTGTCAACGTGTTCCATGATGCTAAAAGTTGCTTAATTTTAACATGCAGATCACTCGTTTCTCTCAACCATTTATCTAGAGGTGCTGGAGATAAACCTGCCAGCATCATTATTTCCCTTATTTTCCTGCTAATTTTCAAAAGCTTTGTGCATGGAATCACTGAATTCTGTGTTCCTCACAATGGGTGAATCAGGATAATCAAATGCATTTATCTTGCTATGTTCTTCAAATAGGTCACAGCATGGATTGCTAGTGCTCTTCAAGTTTCTAGGAGAGGCTTCAGTAGCTGTTGGTTTTGGCAAATTAGAAAGGCTATTCTAGATGCTTAAAACATTCATCCTTATAATTCTGTTTCTGCAAAATCTTAGTACCACAATCTGTATTATTCAGGCTTCCCTAGAGAAACAGAAGAGATATAATGTTTGCTCTTGCTCTCTCGCTGTCTAGCTCTCTCCCTCCCTTTCTCCTTCTATCTCTCCCTCTCTCCCTCCCTCCCTCCTTCCCTCCTTTTCTTTCTCCCTCACTCACTCCTTGTCTCTCTTTCTCTCTAAATTGTGATACAGCTAGTCTAAAAATGAATATCTCTCAACAGAAAGGTTAAGAGTCGAGTAGTTGTTCAGTCCATGAGGCTGGATGTCTCATCTGTTACTCTACATTGGAATCCTGAAGGATTAGGTTCTAATACTGGTGAAAGAATGCAACAACAGTAGCTGGATGAACTTGCCAGTGATATTGAGGGCAAATATGAAAAAAAGCAAAAACTAAAGTTTTCTTCTTTTAGGGTTTACGGTGGTTTAGGGTGGGTCTCCTCACCTCAATGATACAGATTTAGGCTGGGCTTTCCAACACCAAATGATCACGAAAACTCCCCACAGTTGTGCCTAACTTCTTGGTTTTTAGTTGCTTTCAGATATAGTATTGCTGACAACCAAGATTAGCCATCACATTATCACATTGCATGTGTGTGTGTGTGTGTTTGTGTGTGTGTGTGTGTGTGTGTTTGTGTGTGTGTGCTGAGCATTGGTTTTCTTCTTCTGTGAGTTCTAGGGACTTAACTCAAGTTGTCAGGCTTAGTGGCAAGCACCCGCCAAGTTATCTTATCAACCAACTACATCCAGTTGTTAGCATCTTTAAAACATATTTTAATAAAAATTTCAATATTCTCTATAAGGAATCTTATGTAAGTTTTCTCTTAGAAACATTCCCATGAACTTATATTTTAATTTACTTATGTGCTGCACTGTCTTTTCTGATTTGCATAAATCTGAACCATCATTCATCCTTGGAATGAAACCAATTTTGTCATGGTGTGTGATTCTTAATGTGTTCTTGGGTTTAGTTTGCTCATGTTCTTTGAAAAATATGTGTCTATGATTATCAGGAAACTTGCTTTAAAGTTCTCTCCTTTTCATTTTGTCTTTATTCAGTTATATCAGGGTGATGCTGTTTGAAGAATCATTTGGATAGTGTTGCATCTCACGATTTCATGAATGTTTGATAAGTATTAGTGTTGATTCTTCTTTAGAAGCCTAACAGAATTCATTAGTGAAACAACTTCTTTCTGGACTTTTTTTTTTTTTAATCAGGAAGCTTTAACCTCATTGTTTATTCCAAGCCTGTTAAATCTGTTTATAGCCTCTCCTCCTACATGATAGCCCAGAATTCTTTCAAATCTGTTATAAGGTCATTCTTTCATCCCTAGTTTTATTAATTTGGATCTTATCTTCCTTTCCTTTGACTGGGGTTTGCCAATCTTGCTTTCTTTTCCCTTTAAAGACTTAACTCTCTAAGTGTATCAGTTGTTCTTTTCATTCCTGTTTCATTTGTTTCTGTCATGATCTTTTTACATTTTTCCATCTACTGCTTTGGTATTTGGCTTTTTCTTGCTTCCCAGGGTGCAACATTAGGTTATTTACTTGAGATCACTTTAATGTTTTAATGTAATTAGTCAGAGTGGGGAAGTTTCATTAGAATTTCCTTAGTAGTATCCAAAAGGATCTGATAAATTTTGCTATTATTTTCACTTGATTCTGGGAATTTACATTTTTTTCATTCAAGAGTATACTGTTTGGTCTTTGAGAATGTGTGTAGTTTCTGTGGATTCTCTTGCTATTGGTTTCTAGTTCTATTCCATTATGATTTGATAGGATACAGGAGGTTGTTTCTGTTCAACATTAGTTAAGACTTGTTTTGTGGCCTAGAATGATGTACATTAGTTCAAAACATGTTATTATTGTATCATCCTTTCTCTGATTCTTTTTATTGTTTTATTCTCAATGATGGGGTTTGTTGTTGTTGCTGTTGTTTATTTAGGAAGACTTATAATTGCTTTTTGTCTTATTAAATTATTTTCCTAAATACTATGCTATGGGTTTCTTTATATCTTCTAAGTTTAGTTTAAAGTTTTCTTTACATGATATTGAAAATATCTCTGATAGTTTTAACTTTGATTTTTCTAGATAAACATAATTCTATCATTTTGAATTCAATCTGTGTTTTTGCCAGTGAAGTGTACATTTTGGTGATGATTGATAGCTGAATTCAGTCTTTCTGTCCAGTTAGCTAGTTAGTCTTTTTAATAGTGTGTTGACACCATTTAAATTAAAGTTATTATTGAGAGAGCTTTTTTAATTCCTGGAATTGCAGTTTTTGTTGGCTGGATTTTTGCTTGTTGTTTTTTTTCTTTCCCTGCTAATATTCCAGGTTTACCTTGTTAGAGACTATGGATTCCTTCATAACTTTCTTTCTTCATATTCTTTTCCCAGACCTCACTTTTTCCAGTGTTCTCATTTTTGAGGCTTTTTTCTTTCTCTATAAATTGTGTTGCTTTAAACATCGCCCATAGTGCTTGCTGTGTGGTGGCCGTGAGAAGCAGTTGTTTGGGCTTGTCTTCAAGTGTCCCTTGTTTGCTCTATCAACTTTTAAAGAGAGCTTCTCACATATTGCAATTTGTTGGCAGTTATTCACTGTCAGGTCCTAAACCACATGGCTTCACACTTTCCTTGCTTTTGTGTTATTTGATGGGAAAGCTGGTGCAATTTTGGAGTGTTTTATTTTTATTTTTCAAAATAGGTGACTTGTTTTTTTCTACAGTTTTTAATGTTGTTACTTTGCTTTCTATTTTTGATATCTAAACCTGGGCATAGTGTTCTAAATGTTTCTTATGCTTGAATACATTTCTGTCTCTAGATTTTTTTCTGCTATTATGGAATATATTGCCTATGCCCTTACTTTTTAATCTCATTATATTTTTCCAACCTTTAGTTTTTTAGTTCTTATCTCATGATAATCCCTCAGGAAAGATGATTTTACTTATTCATTTTGCTCTTTACAGATATTGTAATGTATTTCCTCAACTTGTTTTCCATTCTTAATATTATTAATTAACATTATTAATAACTAATATTATTTCTTCTGCTAGTAGTGCCTATTGGAGATGTGTTCCACTGTGCTTGCTTTATTGATTTTTCATTACCTATTGAATTTCTCTCTCTTTTCCAGATCATGAATTTATTTTGATATTTCATCCATCTTCTTTTTTTTTTTTTTTTTTTTGGAGGCAGTACTGCAACTTTATTTGACATTCAGCAGGTTAGTTCTCATCCACATTGACCGTCTGTAGATTTTTGAATGTGGTAACAGGCACGTAAGTTACCAAGGTGTAGAGCTTGTTTGGTGAATCCTCATCTTCATTACGTTTTCTGGACAAACGTACTCTGATGCGATATGGAACATTCCTTATTCCCTTGGCCCAGACGGCTTTATTGAGCCTGGTGTCAATGCGCACATCTGGAGTCCCCATTTCCTTCATGGCAAACTTTCGAATTTCTTTGAGTGCCCGAGGAGCACGCTTCTTGAAGCCCACTCCATGGATGCGCTTGTGAATGTTGATGGTGTATTCTCGGGTCACCACCTCGTTGATGGCAGAACGGCCCTTCTTCTTCTCGCCACCCTTCTTTGCGGGAGCCATTCTGCCGGGCCCAAGTTGGAAAGGAAGTCCATCTTCTTTTCTACTTCCTCTTTTTACTATTGTTAGCAAACTTTTGAAATCTTTATTTGATGTTTTACACACTATGACTTCAGTTGAAGGTGAGGTTCATGTTATTTTATTCTTTAATGCTCCCTGCTACAGCTTACATATGTATTGAGCTAGATTCCTTGAGAATTTCCTTACTTAGTGAGGAGTCCATTCTTAAGGTTTAGTCCATAGTTACCCAGAAAGCAGGAAACTGCTTTAGCTGAACATAAAACCATACAATATATGTAAATATCCTCAAAAACTAACTGAAGCCTGCTAATATATTTACAATTACCATAAGGGAGAAAATTGCAAAACTTATGTTGAGTCTCCCACAACATTCTATTTACTTAGGATAAATGTCAATATAGCAAATGGAAGAGATGAAAAGAGGATTAAAGAATAAGGAAAAGAGATGAAAATTAAAATTAAATTAAAGTAGTCCAGGAAGAGGAGTGGAAAGGAAGGATGTGAAAGGCACAGGAAAGAGGAAGAGACTAAAAAATGAAATAAGCAAAGAAAAAACAGAAAATTATTTTTCAAAAATGATAAAATCCATAAGCAAATTTAGATAAATGTAAGAAAAGGAATAAGAAAATTAAACATGACCATTTTAAAAAGTAACCATATAAAATCAAAACACTACTAAAACTCCATTAGAAAGAGGGAAAGGGAAAAAAACAAGATTTCAAAAAAGAAATATAGAAACAGATTGCCTAACAATGAAAAATGCATAAATATTGGATAAATATATCAAAAAGGATGAGAGTAAAATCTTTAAACTTCTAAAAATACAGTAAGATTAAATTCTTCTGAAGTTAAATGAAATAGGTAATGGATACAAAGAGCAAAGCAAAGATGATGCATTGGGGTGATTTCTTTTTGGGGCCCCCAGGATGGTGGGCAACATTCAGTCTAGTTCTGCTAGAATATCTAGAGAATAAACTGAGGAAAGCTGTACAATAGCTAGAAGAAGAGAGTGAAGATACCCAAACATCACTTGATTAATAGCAAGGTAAAATAAAAAAATTTTAAGAGCACCCCAGGAACAATAGAGTTTGTCCCTCCTGAAAAGATTGGTATTCCCTCTTACAGTGAGAAGGAATTGGAGTCCCAAGACAAACTTTCAGAATTGGCACTGCACTCTCAATAACAGACATTTCAAAGAGAGAAGGGTTGTGGGTGGGAAAGAAGTTACATGGGGATGACTGAAGAGATTGCTCAGTGTTTGTATGTATTACTCTTTAAGAAGACATGAGTTTAATTTCTAGCACAGACATCGGGTGGCTCACAGCCCCCTGTAACTAGTTCCTGGGGATCCTATACCTCTGGTTTCTCCAGGCACCTGCATTCATGTATATACCCATAGAGAGACACAAAATTAAAGCTCAACAGAATTAGAGATGTCATGAGAACCCCTTCTTCTCTTCCTGGCACCACACTAAAGCAGTGGTGAAACTCCTGTTGCTGAAACTGGTCTCTTAGGAAAGGTAGAGGAAGTATCAGGGACTAAATGCAGAAACCTAGTGAAGTAGAAACAGCCACCTAGGAAGATGCAGAAACTTTGGAGTAACAAAGATGCACATTTTAAGTGGTATACTCAACACTGGGGTAGACAGCCCACCAATAGGGCCTATATTCACAACATGATCCAAGAAGAACTCCCCTAAGATGTAACTTATAATATATGACTGATATGTGAAGGAACACCCACTGACAAAACCAGCATCTGTGGCCTTTTCTTGCAAAGGATAGCTCAGGAGTGTGACAGGTATTTTAAAGCTCAGAAAAAGTACACCCCAAAAGTTGAAGTGCAACCAGAAGTTAGGTGAGACTAATTTAGTTTCTATACTTCATATCTAACTCTATAACCAACCTAATCCCTTTTGAATATTGCAAGCTCTTCCTATGAAAAAATAAAGGGAATTTAAACTTTTCAACCGATAACCTAATCCCAGAAGCACAACTCTTATGCAAAAACCACAAGAAACTTGACAAATGAAGGCAGCAGGACCCTTCCCAAAATTACTATACCTGAAATAATTTTACCAATGGTATTGGATTACACAAAAACCCAGGAAAAGATTTGAAAAAAAATATCAAAATATTTTCAAAGAAATCATATACAAATAAACTCTCGAATGAATTCCTGGAGAATCCAAAACACCCGAATGACATGGGAATTTGATACAAAAATATAACTCAACAAGGATACAGAAAATCCCAGAAACAATAAACCAGATATATTAGAAATGAAAAAATGTCAGTAAGTCACATAAAGCACTCTGCAGAAAACCACACCAATAGACTTGATCAAGAGAGGACAGAATAACAGGACTTGAAGTCCAGAAAGATGAATTAGAACATTCAAATAATGACATGGATAAATTAATAAGATGGTATAAAAATCCATGTGTGATCCAGGGGCATTATAAAAAACAAAATATATGAATCATGGAATATAGAAGAGGGAGAAGAGCTTCATGTTATGGGCATAGAAAAGATTTTCTGTAAAACTATAGAAGAAAGTAATATCCTCACTTCTAGGAAAAGCAATGCCCATCTAGCCATATAGTTCTTTTCTCTAACAACAAAGAGAATACCTGAGAAAGCTGTCCCTACCTTGTAGTATAGTCAGGACACTATATAGAACAAAAAGAGTGTATTTAAAGCTCAAAGAGAGAAATACTTACTCACATATGTAAAGACAGGCTGATCAGAATAATATCAGATTTTTTAACATAAAATTGTCGATTATGTGTTCAAACTCTGAAAGACAATGACCATCAGACACTATTATAACCAGAAAATTATCTTCTGTAATTAAGGGGGAAAACAAAACAACAGCAGCAACAACAAACATCTTACTTGGAAAAAGAGAGAGAAAGAGAGAGAGAGAGAGAGAGAGAGAGAGAGAGAGAGAGAGAGAGAGAGAAAGTGAAAGTGAATGAATACCACTAACTGAGTTTTACTGAAGGTACCTGAAGGACTCCTTAGGACAAAAAAGAAAAACAAACATATCCATGAGACTGCAGAGAAGAATAAATCATTGCAGAATACAAATTAATATTCTAAAAAATTATAAACACTATGAAACCAACAAAATTAAAGGTATTAACACATACCTTTCAATAATAACTCTTGAATTTTTTTCTGTTTTTTAAAATTATTATTTATCAATTTGAGGCAGAGTTTTCTCTGTAGCTCTGGCTGTCCTGAAAACCACTCAGAGATCTGCCTACTTCTGCCAACGAAATGCTGAGATTAAAGTAGTGCCTTACCACACCAGAGAAAAATTCTGAATATTAGTGGTCTAAATTTTTCTAACAAAGAGCACAGACAAGCAGATTGAATGGAAAGGCAGATTCCATTTTATGTTTCTAGCAAGACAAATTTACAGCCAGTATGATATTATATGGGAGAAAACTCCAAGTATTTCCAGTAGTTTCCACTATTCCAATATTTTCCATTCTTATTCAATATAGTTTTAAGGTCTTAGCTATAGCAGTAGAGCAAGAATAAGAAATAAAGGGAATATAAACAGAAAAGAAGAACCAAAATATTTTTTAATATTTTAACATGATTCTATATATAATATACTCTTAGGACCCTATATTGCTCTATTCAGAAAACCTTCAGATCTGATAAAAAATTTCAGCAAAGTGGCAGAATTTGACACAAAAATCAGTAAGGTTCTCTCTCTGTCAACCATAAACATGTTGAGAAGAAAATCAGGGAAACAATTCCATTTATAGCCACTTAAAAATTAGCCAGGAATAAGCTTAACCAAGAAAGTGAAAGACATTTAAGTTGCAAATGCTGAAATACTGAATAAAGAAGTTGAAGAAGACACTAGAAAATTGAAAGACCTCCATGCTTATGGGCTGGAAAAAAGTTTAATGTGAAAATGAGTACCCTATGAAAATTATCAACAGGTTCGATGCAACCTCCAATCAGAACTACAATGCTCTTCTTTACAGAAAAAGAATATGCAGTCCTAATATTTATATGGAAGCACAAAAGACCTGAAGCAACCAAACTAATTTAAGACAAAAAGAATAATGGTGAAGGTAATATCGCATTTCCAGAGCCATAGTAATACTAATATTTTAAAAAATCATGATGCAGACTCAAAATAGACCTAGGTCAATGGAATAGATGAAAAGAACCAGATTTAAAGCCATGTAGCAATAGCTAACCCATTTTTGCAAAGAGGCTAAAGATATGAACAGTGTTGAAAAGACATATCTTCAACTAATGGTGCTAGGAAAATTCCATGCACATGTATACAACAATGGAACTAGATCCTATCTCTCCTCCAGCACAAAATACATCAAAGACCTTAATGTGAAACATGAAGCTCTGAAATCATTAGAGGAAAAACATTTCAAGATAGAGGAACAAGCAAGGTCTTGTCTGAACAGGACTCTAACACTCAGAAGATAATGCCAACAATTGGTGACTGAAACTATATAAAACTAAAAGATTCTGTACGGAAAAAGGAACAGTTCATTGGGTGAAAAGACAGCCTACATTGTGGACTAAATCAGCTAGTTCTATTTCTGACAAGGAGAAGTAACTTATAGAACATAGCAAGAACTAAAGTCATCTTAACAGGCATTCAAAGAATCCAATAAAAAAATGAGTTAATGAAGTGAGTAGACAGTTCTCAATAAACAACACAAACATATTTCACCAATAGACATACAAAACTGATCACCCTCACTAGGACCCACATAGAAGCAGAATAGGACTATTTTAAATTTCTATCACATTAGTCAACACAGCAGTCATCAAGGAAAAAACATAATAAATGTCACTGATAATGTGGACAAAAGGCAACTCTTTTTTGTTTTGTTTTGTTTTTATTATTTATTTATTTTCAAAGCGTAATTTTTACTTATTCACACAGGGGTTATAAAACACAAAAAGGCAGGACTTGGGGAAGGAGATGACACCGGAGCATGGATATTCAGGGAGAATACAGATATCTTTCAGAACAGGGTATCAGCTGGGTGAAGGTTCAGAGGACAGGTCACTATGACTCTGCCTATGATTCACTTGTCCTTATCTAAGTTGGTATTATCTGCCAAGGCCACCTATTTACAAGGTCTATGACTACTCAGGCTGGTAAATTTCCACAAAAGCTGCCTGTTTACAGTAGCTTACAGCCATCTGTTTCAATGTTTTTCCACAGAGACCCAAGACTTGGTGTTAGTATACATGTATGACAGGCCTATTGCTGATTTTAGGCCTATGGCTGATTTTATGCCTTCAGTGTATAAGCAGGGCTGCCCGTGACATCTCCTCCCTTCTCTAAGTATAGAAGGGCTGTAGTGATTCTAATCTTGCGAAGGCAGGAATAGAGGCCTGACATCCAGTAATTGAAGGGGACCTTGTAATGGCTCTGGTCCCCCTGTCATTGTCCAGTGAGGCATGAGGGCCATACCCATCCCAATGTCTTTTTCCTGGAGAGGAGATTCTTTTGATATCAACCCCTATGCAGTCAAGCTTGTCCCTCAGGAAACCCAGAGAGATATTTTTAACTTTTATTTATATTCCCTTGCAGTGCTTAGCCTCGCAGCCTAAGCAAGAATTCAGATCGCCAGTTAGAGGGGGTTCTGGGTGGCTCCTCTTTGCTTGATCTAGGGGCAGAAGAACCCTCTTTTAGGTCAGGTGGAGATGGATTTTGGGAACACCCTGGATAGAGTAACAACCTCATCTTGAGTCTCGTGGTCCTCCATAGCTAACTTATGATAATGTATCTGAATAGGTTTTGCTACCAATTTATTTATCTGTTGTTTCACAAAGTTAGTCAGCCTATTTAAGGTCCAGGAACCAAAAGAAATAAGCAAAAATAACCCAATTAGTGGTCCCAAGATGGAAGGAAGTAGGGTTGACAACCATGGAGAGTCTGAAAACCAATTCTTGTACCAGCACTCATCTTTCTCTTTCTCTCTCTGTCTTTTCTCAGGGCCTTCTCTGACCTTTTTCATGCTCTCTTTAACAATCCCTATTGTTGTCTATGTAAAGGCAACATTCTTCTTTAAGGGCTGTACACAGCCTTTTCTATTGTAAAAGAGTAAATCAAGTCCAATAAAGTCCTTTGCAATTTTTGGAGGTCTCTTCAGACAGCAAAATTAGGAATTTCTTCAGATTAGTGATGTTGATCTCCTAGCTGTTTGATGTTCTTGTCAATGGCCCATCGAAGGTCTGAGTAGTATAATTTCAGAGGCCAGCATCTGGATTAGAACGTCTAACACCATACATCATGGGTGATTCATTTATACCTGGAAAGGAAAAAGAAGGGAGTTCTCTGGGGGATTTCTCTTCCCTGGATGTCAATTGTTATTCATCTTATTCATGGTTGGGCCTGGCTTTGTGGGGGTATCTATTTATTTCATTAATCTTTTTGCTAGCCATTTAACTGTGCCTTCTCTGGTATCAAACAGGCAAATCAATCCTCAGCCCGATAAGAGAACTGGATCTGAGCCTTTCCCTTTAAGGGTAAGAGGGTCCTTCCACCTAGCTATGGCATCGTTTTTATTGGTCTCAGTGATGTCAGAGGCAGTCAGCAACAGATTTGCCATGAGCTTTCAGTTTTAGAGAGTTAAAAGTGAACAAGGCATGATGGAGAATTTTTCAGGGGAACTCCTTCTAGGGGGGTATCGTTCCCCCTCTTTTGTTTTAAAAGCCAATTTTTCAGAGTTCTTGTAAAATCAGGGCAGAAGCGACAGCAGCCTCTCCTTCCACACTCAGAGGGTCATGAAGACACCATTTAAAGAAGTATAAAACTATATTAATAATCTCTTTTATCAAAGCGCTGTTATAGCACAGCCAACAACTAACCAGACTATATAATATATCAATTAATAATAGCTTCTTCTACTTTTTGTGAGATTACTTCTCTTTTGTCAATTAATTGTTGAGGGAAATTAGGATTTACATCTATCTTGAGAATATTAAACAGAGACTTAAATTCCTTTGTGGAGAGCTTAAATTAAAATCTTCACCAATTCACATCTCCTAGAAACTCTTAAAAATAATTTGAAATAAGTAAACTCTCTCTTTTTTTTCAAACCCTATATCTGTTTCTTTTTTTTAAATTGGATATTTTACGTATTTACCTTTCAATGTTATCTCCTCTCCCATTCTCCCCCAAAACCCCTTATCCCATACCCTCTCCTCCTATTTTTATGAGGATGTGCTCCAAACATCCTCCCAGTTCCATCTCCCTGTTATCAAATTCCCCAACACTAGGGAATCCAAACTTTTGAGGCCCTCCACTTCCACTGATGTCTGACAAGGCCACCCTCAATTACCTATACAAATGGAGACATGAGTCCCTCCCTTTGTGCTCTCAGGCTGGAAGTTTAGACTTTGGGAGCTCTGGTTGAATGTTTTGATACTCCTTCTAAAAAGGACCAAAGCACCCACACTTTGGTCTTTCTTCTTCTTCTTGAGTTTCATGTGGTCTCTGCATTGTGTCTTAGGTATTGTGAGCTTTTGGGCTAATATCCACTTATCAGTGAGTGCATACCATGTGTGTTCTTTTGAGATTGGGTCACCTCACTCAGGATGATATTTTCCAGCTACATCCATTAAGGCAACTCTTATTTAATGCTAATAATGTAATGTAAATGAGTTCAGCTACTATGGAAATCAGTAAAGAGACACCTCAAAATAGTAAACGTAAAACTACTATATGACTCAGCTTTCCCATTTGTCAGTCTTTATCAGAAGGATTCCAAACAGATCACAGAGACCCTTGCATATTAATTTCTTTGCAGAATTATTCATAACAGCTATATCCAACACTGATTCAACAATAGCAAATTAAGTACAGAAAAAAATAATACAAAATGATTCTTATTTCAGATATAAACAACAACATCATGCCATTTAGAAAAAAAATGGATGCTACTAGAGAAAATTATACCAGATAAATTACACCAGTCTCAGAAAGACGAATTTTGCTTGTTATATGTGATTCTTATATTTTATATAAAAGCCTAAACTCCTATATGTGTATATGACATGACAATAGAAGCCATCTTTATAGGAAAGTAAAGGAGGTATATGAAAGTCGGGAGGGAATTAAGAGAAGGGTGGATCTAAAAAATTAAATCTTTTAAGCAAAAGAATTATTTAGTTGAATGTTAAGGCTATCTGTTCCCCACTGTCTGCTATCTCATCCCACCACATTGTCCTGAAAACCATAAGAGCTTACGGACTCCCTATGCTAACGATCCTTGTCACAGTGACTGGTATGATGCTTAATAATGACTATCAACCTGACAGAGTCTAGAAGCACCAAAGAGATGCCCATCTTCGGCATAATTTACCTGGTACAGTTATCTCTAGTAGTATCCATTTTTTTTTCTAAATGGCATGATGTTGTTGTTTATATCTGAAACAAGATGCCCTTCTTTTGGGCATCTCTATGATAGATTGTCTAGATGAAGGCTACATAAAGAGACCTTATCTCAGATAGAAAAAAAAAAAAACAAATACAATGAAAATTCTTGGGAACTTTCCAGAACGCTCGGTGGGTGGTGGAGGAGCAGTGTCTGGCCGAGCTGCGCTGTGTGCTACGCTCCTCTTTCCGCTTTCCGGCGCCGGCCTGCTCACCGGCTGTAAAAAATGGTGAAAGAAACCACTTACTATGATGTTTTGGGAGTCAAACCCAATGCCACCCAGGAAGAATTGAAAAAGGCATATAGAAAATTGGCCGTGAAGTACCACCCTGATAAGAATCCAAATGAAGGAGAAAAGTTTAAACAGATTTCTCAAGCTTATGAAGTTCTTGCTGATTCCAAAAAAAGAGAATTATATGATAAAGGAGGCGAGCAGGCGATTAAAGGGGGCGGAGCAGGTGGTAGTTTTGGCTCGCCCATGGATATCTTTGATATGTTCTTTGGAGGAGGAGGAAGAATGCAAAGAGAAAGGAGAGGTAAAAATGTTGTTCATCAACTCTCCATGACCTTAGAAGACTTATATAATGGTGCAACAAGAAAATTGGCTCTGCAAAAGAATGTGATTTGTGACAAATGTGTAGGCCGAGGTGGTAAGAAAGGAGCAGTAGAGTGCTGTTCCAACTGCCGGGGGACAGGCATGCAGATAAGGATTCATCAGATTGGACCAGGAATGGTTCAGCAAATTCAGTCAGTGTGCATGGAGTGCCAGGGTCATGGAGAACGCATCAGTCCTAAAGACAGATGTAAAAGCTGCAATGGAAGAAAGATAGTTGGAGAGAAGAAAATTTTAGAAGTTCATATTGATAAAGGCATGAAAGATGGTCAGAAGATAGCATTCCATGGTGAAGGAGACCAAGAACCAGGACTGGAGACAGGAGATATTATCATTGTGTTAGATCAGAAGGACCATGCTGTTTTTACAAGGCGAGGAGAAGACCTTTTCATGTGTATGGACATACAGCTGGTTGAAGCATTGTGTGGCTTCCAAAAGCCAATATCTACACTTGACAACCGAACCATAGTCATCACCTCTCATCCAGGTCAGATTGTCAAGCATGGGGATATAAAATGTGTGCTAAATGAAGGCATGCCAATATATCGTCGTCCATATGAAAAGGGACGTATAATCACTGAGTCTAAGGTAAACTTTCCTGAAAATGGCTTTCTCTCTCCTGATAAACTCTCTTTGCTGGAAAAACTCCTTCCTGAAAGGAAGGAAGTAGAAGAGACTGATGAAATGGATCAGGTAGGACTGGTGGACTTTGATCCAAATCTGGAAAGACGGTGTCATTACAATGGAGAAGCGTATGAGGATGATGAGGCGTTCAGTGTCAGACCTCTTAATGGGCCAGTCATTCTTTGACATTCTGTATGCAGTAGTGAATGTGGGAAGGACTGTAATCATAATATGCTCACTACTTGGCTATTGTTTTTGTTTTAATATTCAACTATAGTAGTGTTTTAAAAGTTAAATGAAGAATAAACACAAATATAAAAGCTCTGACTTTGCCCTGTATATATGATGACTTCAATGTCCAACATGAAAATGAATACTTGTAAAAACTAGTTTAAAAAGTTCCTAGCATCTGTTAGGCCATATCTTGTGTAACTGATAATAGCTGTGTACATTAGACTGACGTGCTAGGTATGTGTTGTATGACCCTTAATTGTTAAGCTATGGGATTAAAATTCTGTATTTAACTGGTAATCAAAAGAAAATTTGTTACATGTCAAAAAAAAAAAAAAAGAAAAAGAAAATTCTGGTTACCTTGTCTGAAAACATGCAAATAAAAAGTCCCCATGGCAAAGGTATGTGGTGTCTTCAGCAATGGGGTTTTACTACATATTTCTGGTAGGCAACCAAGGGCAATGGAAATAGCCTGTGCCTTTTAAGGGCTTCTGGCCCCTTCTTGACAAACAACTCAGAGGTGCTCCATGCCTAATACTGTGAATTTGCCGTGCCATTTCATTTGAAAAAAAGTATGACTGAGCATCCTCTCATGGGTACAGCCTATTTATCTAATTCAAATGTTGCATAACATTCCATTAAATGAGGGTGTAGTCATGGCCCCTTGTACTTTATATACTCCATTTGATATCTTGAAGCTCCTTCAAGAATAAAACTGTAGTTTTCCTGTTTCTGTTAGGAAAATCCAAATTCACCGTGGATGGCAACCAATGACTGGCAGGCAGCTACAGATTCAGGCTACACCAATCACCAATCACGCTTCAGAAAGCTCTTTTCCTCATTAAGAAGGATTTAAACCAAGACAGAGGAAGTGGGGTTGAGGACATGTCACACCCAAATATGCTAATTTAGTATATTTAAAACCTTGAGCTAATGTAATCAGTTAAAGTATGAAAAACTCCAACTTCCCCCTGAAAAATAAGGTATAAAACCTGTCCATTGTGAAAGGCATTTTTGTGTCACAGGGGTTTTTATCACACATCTTCTGTAAGAGAGACTAAACTGAAAGACTTTCGTCGACACTACAACCCTGTAGGTCTCGTGCCCTTGCCCAAGCATACCACGCTGCCTTCCTTTCCCTCTTCTACAAATCCCATGTCCCTATTCTTTCCTGAAGCTTGTGATAATAAATGAGCCTCAATCTAGTCACTACTTTATATCCCAGGTTTTGTGATCCTCGAATGTGTATGTACATAGTTAAAATAACTTGCCTTCTGCTAATATGTCTCAAAAGCATCATAATTTGTAAACCAGTCAAATTCATTAAAAGATAGAAGGAAGAAAATTTCCTTCTCTCTGTTGGCTTTCAACAAACATTTCCTTACAAAATGATATTGAAATGCTTTCATTTCTAGCTGTCGAGATCTTTCCAAAACAAGATTCACTGCGTACATCTGTCATCTGAAAGGATCTGAGGATGTCACTGTGGGGAAGACTTTTCCATGCTGCATGGATTTTGGCAGCACTTGTTGCCTCCCCTTATACACTGTCGACAGAGCCTAAGTCTCACATGTTAATATCTCAGCATGAAAGTATTGGATCATCTCCTGACCACAAGAAAGGTGAAAAGAGTACAGGAAGAAATTCTGGGAGACAGTGAGAGAGACCACATTCGCATAACATTTAATTTAGGCTATTGCTGTGATCACTTCATTACTGCTGCTGTGACTCTTTCACGTGGCCTAGTTTATACAATGATTTTCTCACAGCCACACATGTGTTGCTAAAACACGGTATGTAGAGAATATGGTCTGTGGTTTTAGGCGTTCTTAGATCATGTTGCTTATGAGAAGAGGAAACTGAAGTAAATCATACTACAATCTCGAGTAACACTGGAAAGTGAGTGTCCATACTACCTGCCTAATGACAACTGCTCCACAGTTTTCCTGATGGTACCTCACTTCTCCTCATCACACCAGCATTTCAGTAATTTCTTTATTGACCAGCATACCGTTTCTGAACTACCACACATGCAAATCATTGCGCCAAACTCTTTAGCTTGGGGATCTATACTAGTTTTCCATTCATGTATACAAGTAGGCACACGCCTAACAGCTTAAAACAATACACATTTCAATCTCTCAGTCATATAGAACATAAACTTTGGATGGCTTAGTTGAGCTCTCTTCTTAGGCTACCCATAAAACCAATAAAGATGCAAAGGTCTCAGTTGGGATTTATTTCCTCACTCGATCAACTTATTGGCCATCTGCTCTAAGGGGTTGTAGGAGTGAGGTCCCATTTCCTTTCTAACTCTCTGTAAGGCCCCTCTTAGATTTGGAAGGCTGTTCTCACCTTTCTCACATGGTCTTGGCTTTGTAAAAACCAGTAACAACACATTATATTCTTACTCTTAGAAATGCCTGACTTCTACTATCAAGAGATGAAAAACCAGCTTTCAAGAAAGCCTGTAAAGTTAGTTCACCCAGAAATTTCCTTTTGCAGCACAATGTGTGATAGTCATAGGAGTAATTCTAAAAACAAAGGGATAGGGACATCATAAAATTCTGACTATGAAGGAGGAAATCACACACAGTCTTCCTTCAGCATTCTTAGGGAGGCTGGATACAGGATTCTTCTCCTACATAGGCCAAGATCTATGGATGCTCAAGGTCCATATATAAGATGACATAACATTTGCATATGACATTTGTATATATTATATGTACATATATTCTTATATTCTTCAAATCATCTCTAGATTACATGAAATATTCAAAAAAATTAAATGTTTGCAAATAATTTTATGCTGCTTTCCTATTTATATCATTTTTATTATTATATTGTTACTGTTTTGTTTTTATTCCAAACAGTTCTGACCAGTAATTGAATGACTAGTGTGTTCTGAACCATATGTACACAGGTTTTATCATGCAGATGAGAATATTTTACCAATCCCCTTCCTACATGTATTAGGGTTTTCTAGAGAAACAAAACCAGTGGGATGAATATGTGAATATTTATGAATTTGTATGAATGTATATGTGTATGTGTAAGTACATACATACATACTTATATGTATGTGTCTGTGTGTGTGTCTGTGTGTGTGTGTGTGTGTGTGTGTCTGTGTGTCTGTGTGTCTGTGTGTAAACATATTAGGTCAGCTTTAAAATAGTAACCACGGGAAAATTACATGAGAAGAGAGAACCTGGTCCTTGAGCCTGAGTGTCTCAGAAGTTGGAGTACACTCACAATTGATGTCTTTCACTTGCAGATGAGAAGGCAACAGCCAGTAGTTGCTTGGTTTCCAAGGTTGGAGATGCTTCAGTAGTCCCAACCTGATACTAGAAAACCTGGTATGTTTCAGAAAAGCCACTGGTTCCTCATTCACAACAAAAGCTCTCAAACACTGATTATGAAGTCTGAGTAGGAATTAGCTGCAGCAGCAATGGCACAAATAAATTTGATGGCAAGGGGGGGGCACGACAAGTTAAGTAAAATATGGATGATCTTCCTTCTCCCATACCCTTTTATTTAGGCTGGCATCCAAAGAAGGTGCTGCCTACAATTGGAATGTGTCTTCCTACGTCTATCAAACAATCTAGACACTGTTCCAGGAAAGGCTACCTACACATGTAATTTTGTGGGGAATTGACATTAAAATTAACCATAACCTTAATAGTCATCTCCAAATCCCACCACACATTATGATATTGGAACAATTAATATTCTATATCCCTTTTCTCTCTATTTCTAACCACTTTGGCTCTTTAAAAATCTTGATTATTCTCATTTGTTTGGGTTGTTATACCTTTTTTGTGTTCTCATCATTTAGATTTTCAAATCAAGTGATGTTGCTTCTCAGGTTTTGATCAAAAGATCCAATTTGATAGTCTCTGAGGAGTTACTGTGATGGTCTGTATAGAGTTACATGGTTATCTGTTTTCCTCTTGTTCTCATATCTGCAATAGATTAGAATAGAGCAAGCATCAAACTGCAGGGGATAGCAGTGTATTAGGCAGGGACAAGGCTGAGAAGCAGTAAGGAACAGAACCACGCTAAACACCAAGATGGGTGTGTGTGTGTGTCTGTGTGTGTCTGTGTGTGTCTGTGTGTCTGTGTGTGTGTGTCTGTGTGTGTCTGTGTCTGTGTGTGTCTGTGTGTCTGTGTGTGTCTGTGTCTGTGTGTCTGTGTGTGTATATGTGTCTTTAAGCACTTGTGTTCATCGGTTTGTTCTTTTCTTTATATGATATCTGAACTTACGTTTTGTATATTTTGTGGAAGAGAGATTTCAGATGTGCCTTCATTTCAGTCCTTTCGTAAAGTACAGAAAATGCTACAATGGCTGGTTTTGGTCTTGTTTAATGCTTCTTTATGAGATTTAGATTACAATAATTTCCAAGTAATGTTTATATCTCATCATTCTATATAGTGGATCCAATATTGTGAATGAGAAATTGTCTGCAGGCTTATTTCCAGTGACCACTAAACAGTATCAAGCATGGTACTTCTAAAGGGAGGTGAAATAAACATTCAGTTTTGGGGCTACAGGGAAGATCTGCCACGCCCAGAATGCAAGGTCACCAAGCTGTTTGTTCCCTTTTTATGCTGTTCAAAGTAGCTTGCCTTCCTGGGAAAACTAAACCTTTGACATATCATTCCTGTCTAAAATTTTGCCGAAAAAAGGTTGAGACACTATTACGAAAAGAACCAGTAACAGTTCAATACCTCAAGTCCAGATTTTCTACATGAAAAAGACTAGGAAATACATACTGAAGCTCTTAACCAATGACTCCAGATGGTCCTTGAGGTGAGCAAACCTGAAAACTTGACATTATTTCCTGAACCTTACTTTACTGTTCTGTGTAAGAGCTGGACACAAAAAAGTTCTCTGACTACAATGTCTAATTACATGCAAGTTGTGGAATTCTCATTCTGCAAAAGTTTTGGTTTCCCCCCACACTCAGAAGAAGTGCATGCTACAGAGGGGCCAGCATGTGTCCTGCTGGATCTCTTCATCTATAGCTATCAGTTAGTGTCCTTTTATCAGTCATTAGTCTGCACAATGCTTCATTGATTGTAGCATAAAATGGGAACTTATTTGGGGGGTTGAAATTTCAGTCTGAAGGCTCTTGTGTTGTATAGAGTTGATTAAATAAATTTATTATGTGTTCTCTTATCTATACATATTTTGTTAAAGAGTTTTCAGCTATGATATTTCATAATTGCCACGACAAAGTTCATGTCTGTTTTATACTCACACAATCACATCTTTAAGGACATCTAAATGAGGCCAGGCACAGTGCTGTGTTCACAGGGTGAGGGTAAAGACATATACTATGCACTAAGAAGCCACTTAGATGGACTGTATTTATATTCTTTTACTTCTCAGACACTTGTGAAATGAGGTAGGAACACTGAGTAAGTCCAGGCATTTAAGATCAGCTTGGGCAATAGAATGAGTCCTGTCACTACCATATATTTGAAAGTTAAACAAATAAAGAAATGAGAAATTGCATATTTTCAGCTACGAAATATTTCTGCTCTTCCAAAGATGTCAGCTAAAAATGAAAAGACAAGCAATATCTTTATAGAAAATATTTGCAATAAATTCATCTGGCAGAATCTAAATATGTAGCTCATATATAGACATATCTCATAAAATGATATATATTTATATCATATGCATAGTTATATATATGTATACATATATACATATATATGTACATATACACATATCCTTACTTTGAAATATTGACGTCTAAATAAAGTGGCATGATGTAATATCAGGCCAAAAGAGTTTCAGTAATCACATATTTAGCCTCACTGCCTTCAGAATGCTTGGTTCCACAATAACCCATCTGCTAGAGTGGGAGAGCAAATGACTCCAAATTTTCACTCCCAACATTTTCCATCTACAAAATGTCTCAGCTTTTCTTCTGCATTGTTAAAAATAGACTTACAGACCAGAAGATCCAGTAGGGGGTTGTAGAATTCCAGTTTATGGATATTACATATTTCTTTGGAGAGTGATTTCTGCCTTCGTTGCTACAACTCTGAAATGGGCTTCATACTTATTGTGGAGTAAAAGGCCTTCAGTTTACATAATGTAGGCACCTAGCTGAAAGTGTCAGTTCTACACCTTTAATAAATGAGCTTCACAATCAGTTCTTAAGCAAACCTTGGTCAGATGAAAATTACCTTTAGGTATTTATTGTTTACTACTCGGGTGAGTAGCTGGTCTCATACTAACAGTATGTAAGTGCTTGAGTGGCCACCACTTTATAAGAGCTGGAAATCAGGCCTATGCCCCTTGGGAAGGGTGGGGGTAAGGACACACACAGTGTCCTAAGAAGCCATTTCGATGGACTGCATTTATATTCTTATGTGTGGACCTGTGAAGAATATTTCCTCAAAATTCTTTACAGGCAGTCATAAAACTTTCTCTAGAAATAAGTAAGCCCTTAATGCTTAAAGGTGAGTTGGGAAATCAAGACATTCCCAGAAAGCAAGGCTACCTGCTTCAATGAGAATTTTTTTTGTTTGTTTGTTTTTACTTCGAGTCATCCAGTCTGTCATATTCCTTTTGGCAATTTCAGCCTTCTAGACCAACAAGTCTTAACTGTTTGGACATTTTTATTAAAAAAAAAAAAAGGGGGGGCTGGAAAAAGCAATACCAGAAAGCTGAACTGAGGAACAAAGTAAGGGGTCAACCCAAAAGCTGCCTCTATGATCTTAAGATGCAACCACGGTTATTCCAGGCTTTGGGTTTGTGCTTCTGTCCCTCCCTTGACAAACACATGTGTGTGTAAGGGTTTTGGTGAGTTCAGGTGGAAGCAATGACTCTCCTGTATTTAGACTCAAAGCCCTTGTTGAACAGTCTCTCAGCACCTAGCTGTTCAGCATAGCCTTCTAGCTCCTTTGCCTCTCATGTGGAGTTGTGCTTTCCTTCAACTAGGAGTGTAGAAGTTTTTCTGAGGGCAATTGGGAATCCTGGGCATTTTCTCAACAGGCTCCATATACACTATAAGGTAGGACTTAGAGAAACTCTGATTCCTCGGGCATGCTCAGTGATTTTCCATTTCTGCCTTCCCTTCTATATTGTCTGCCTCAGCCTCATAAAAGGCCTCCCCCTTCCACCTGGACATTCAGAAAATAATTCTTTTGCAGCACAGGATCAAGGCTATTTTCCGTTGGTACCACTGGCCCTGAATGGGATGTTCTGCACAATCTTGATTCTTGCTGAGCATGGCTTCAGGTATTCCTAATACCAACACTTGAGAAGCTGAAGCAAGAAAATGCTGAATTCAAGGCCAGTCTAGGCTAATATGACAAGCTAGTGTGCGAAAAACCAAATTAATCGCCTCCCACCAGAAGTTCCTTGTCCTCTCTTTGGGGTAATGTAGGAAAATATTAGCTGTTGCTATGGTTTGAGAATTGTTCAAGGACTAGCCTTGGCTTGGAGAGGGGTTCTGAGAGAAGGGGTATTTGAGAACATCGAAACAAAAGGCTTGAGTCAAATCATGGGTCCAAGGTAATACCTTATGTTCTTCTTAAGACAGCTTTGCAATCTGTTCCCTCTATGTTCTGCTTTCTCTGGAGATCTCCAGACTCCTCTCTCTCTCTCTCTCTCTCTCTCTCTCTCTCTCTCTCTCTCTCTCCTGCTCTAGATAGTTCTCCAAGCAGTTCTCCCTTGCTATTCTAAAAAATTCTCTGAATAGCTCATCTCTTGCAGATTGTGAGCCCAAGGTTTTATTTTAATATCAATCCAGTCAATTACTTCAGGTTCCCTTTTGATTATCCTATGAATCAGCATCCAATGACTCCAGCCCTTTGATTCTTAGGACACAGCAAAAGCCCATCTTTCTTAACACTGTAAAAGAATTCAGAGGTCTGCCTCCCTCTGTTAAGCACAGACAATAAGCTAGCTGTGTGGGACCCTGCCCTGAAATTACCATTTCTGACTATGCCTGGGTCTAATTTTCCTCTGCCCTAGGCTGACCCTGAACTCAGGAATCTTGAAAGCATAAACAAAAAATTTAGCTTTGTGGTATCTCCTGTGATCACCATTCCCTAGATCTCTTTATCCCCTTCCTTTTTATCTTTCTAACAAGTTGGCTCACAACAGAAACTGCTTTTGATCCTTTAGATTCATGAAGCTCCTCATATAATTCATATTACATTCTTATATTTTACATAATTGAGAAATTGTATATTTTGGAACTCATGTTTTTAGAGTTCTTTCCACATCCTTAAGGGTTGTCCCGAATGTCCGAGCATTTACCATTTGGCATTTACCATTCACCACACCTTTGCCTCCCAGATTCATTCAGTCTCTGATTATCATGGCGTCATTAACACCTTAACAGGGAAGACGTCCCTTGAAGGAGTAACACAAAATTAGTGTACTTTATTAGACAAACCAGCCTTATGCCCACAACAGCCATTTACATGAGTAGAGGCACAGGCTTCCTTACCCTGTTCTGGGAGCGGAAACTATGTCATTCCACCCCTACGGAGACCATGCTGGATCTGGCAGAGTCTGAACTTAAAGATCAGTGTGTGGGGAATTTGGCTGTGACTTGATTCTGCAAGCTGTGCTGGGACTGTTAAGCAACAGTGGTTAATGCAAGGTGATTCAGTAGCTGAGAGCCCTGCCCAGAGATGAGACCAATGCTGCTTTTAAGGGGTTAGTTGTCAAAAGAAGGAGATGCTGTAAAAGAGAGAGAGAAGCCCTTGATTCCCTTTCTGCCCTCCAGTCTTACCACATTGTCTCTTCCACTTCCACTGGGACATTATCCCTGAGTCCTTATCCCCATGAGGACCAGCAGTATCCAATAGCCTCCAACCTCATGAGCTAAGAAAAATCCCTTTCTTTACAAAATACTCAGCCTCAGTTATGCTATAATGGCACAATAGACAGCAAGAAGCCAATGAGCCTGTAGCTGACAGTGTGGTTGGTATGTGTTAGGTAAAACTGAAGGACCCAATACTCTGGATTCTCAGTAGCATCCAATTCCAGCTTCCTCATTAAGCTTCTGCCTTCTAACTTAGAATATCTTTAGCAAATATTTTCCTAAAACAAATCTACTTTTTTATTTTAAAACTTAAGTCAATAGTTTTTTATCTTTATATCTTTAACTGTGACCATCCCCCATGCTGGTAGCAGTCTAATGACTAGAGTCTATGCCACAAAGAGAAGCATATAATGAACACCAACTCATAAAATGAATGCACTGAGTGGGCCAGTCAGGTAATCACCAGTCAGGGGGTGTGGAATTAGGAGACTCACTTTTTTTTTTCCAGAATATGTGCTGTTCAGATAACTGAGCCTCTGTTAGTGTCTCAAGACTTCACAGCAGATTAGCATATAAACACATTTTCACTATCAAAGTCTTCAGGAAATCATGTTACGACAATTTATACTGATGTCATTTTGAAGAGCAATTTTGGGAAAATGTGGCAAATTCTACAAGTCCATTATTTAGCTCAGGCTAGGGAAAGAG
Organism: Grammomys surdaster; assembly: GCF_004785775.1. Taxonomy (NCBI): domain Eukaryota; kingdom Metazoa; phylum Chordata; class Mammalia; order Rodentia; family Muridae; genus Grammomys; species Grammomys surdaster. The sequence continues at coordinate 800,277 of NW_021620189.1, read as the reverse complement.
TCTGTTAAAATGCTGCAAGGTGATTGAAATCAACAAGAATTTGAAACGTGAGTCTCCTGGTATGTTTGAGCAGCATGAAATTCATCCGAGAACACTCATCCTTGAAACTGATCCAGAAGGATGCTGAGCCTTCTTCGAAGTTTGCTCTGCCATGAAGCTCCAAGATTCCCAGTACTGGCTGCATGTGGGGTTTGGATTGAAGCTTTTGTGGGTGTAGAGATGACTGTGGAGATCTGGCTCTGGAGAAATTAAACAGCACTTGGATGGGTAAGAGAAGTCTAATAGTTGGCAGCAGATTGAACTGATGCTCTGAAAATGATGCTCTCTCTGTAGTTTGTACAGTTCTTACAGTTTAAAGAACAGATTAATTCCCTGTCTACATGACCATCCTACACAGCTCTCTGGATTCTGTTCCTGTGGCCTCTGAGCCCAATGATCACAGAAGGGAAGTTTCTATTGTAGTTCAAGCATATTGGGAATAGCTGTTACATTATTCTTTCGGGAGTAAACAAGCCCTTGTAGTTTAATAAAAAAAAAAATATCCAAATGAAACAGACAGAACTACAAAAAGCAGAGCTCAAAAAAAAAGTTATCACATCCTTAGGCTACAGTGCTACTCAGTATTGTAGCTCTTGGGGAGAAAGTAGTAAGCTATCCCAGTGCAGGGCTAGACCATGTTAGGTGCATTTCAAAACACTGAATCTTTACCAGATATTCTTTTCCTCTTGATGCTTTTTGCTTTATGATTCATAGTTCTAGGCTGTAGAATCACTAGATCTTCTCCAGTGGCACTTTAATAGCCTGAGTCAAGTCTAATGAGTTAGCACCCCAGGCGAAGTAAAATAAAGTTTGTTTACACAAATATTACAAATTTACTCCCACAACTGGCATGTAACTTTGGTACAATAGATGAATGGGACTTCCAGCTGCATGCAGGAGGAAAATAGAGTTTCATTTGAAGGAAGAATTGGAAGCCAGTGACTCCTGGAAGAATCGTGGAAGATGCCTAAGGATCCGTGTAAATTCCAGACTCAGAAGAAAGCATAATGGTTTTCAAGATTTGCAGAGGGAGCTCTTGAGAAATCAAGGGAATGACAACATCTTAGTTTTGTTTGTTAAATTCAAGGCTGCCCTGAATAGCCAATGAACTCTCATTCAGGCTTCATTTTTTGTTTTTTGTTTGTCTTTTATCTAAAGGCATAGATGCTGGTGCTCTCAAGATTATTTGCTCTCCTCAGGACTCTTGAAGTGTCCTGCATCAAAGGGTTGTTCGTAAATACACAGCAGTTATGTCTTGCTCTACCTCAGAATGTCCCATTGAACATCAGTGTTATTCTTAGCCTGCCATCACGGGCTTTCAGTCCTGCACAAGGGGGAAAAGCACAGCCAAGATCTACTTCAATTTACATATGCTGGCTTTGCCCTGCTCTTTTTCACTGTCCTGGCTAGTTTTATGTCAACTTGACATAAGCTTCTCATCATCTCATAGGTGGGAACTCCAATTGAGAAAATGCCTCCCTAACATTAGTCTGTAGAAAAGCCTTAGGGCATTTCTTAGTGATTAGTGTGATGATTGATGATTAGGGGACTCAGTCAGTTTTGGGTGGGTCATCCTTGGGTTGGTGGTGCTGGATTCTATAAGAAAACAGGCTAAGCAAGCCATGAGGAGCAAGCAAGTGAGCAGCACTCCTCCATGACCTCTGCATTAGCTTCTGACTCCAGGTTTCTGTCTTGTTTGTGTTTGTTCCCTGGTTGACTGATGAACTATGCCTGGTTGGATGATGAACTATGAAGAGTACGTAAGAGAAATTAACTCTTCCTTTCTCAAGTTGCTTTTGGTCATGGTATTTGATATTCATGTTGGGCTGAGATGGCTTTTGCTATTTCTGGGGAATAAAGTCATAGTAATCCAAATGCTGACATTCAGGAGATACACCTTATATTGGGCTTCAGGGAAAATGCTGCTGCTTTCTCTTCTTACTACATTTTATGTTGCCCTCCTTCAGTTTTCTTGTAACAACTTGTATATTCAGAAGTCTCTTTGAGCTAAGCTCTAGTATATTAGCTAGCTGTACTGTCTTAGTGTTGACAGATGTGGTATGGTGGTCAGGTGCTCTCATTCTCTCCCCATTCGGTTCTCTATAGAGACTTGCAGAGGGCCTTTAGATTGTGTGAATGTGATCATGCCTTTACCCTGTTCCCTTCCACACAGACATATAACCTTCCTTGCACCCTCAGTATTCCTGTGTAATTTCTACTATGTTGAGCTACAGCCAGTCTGTCCAGTTCACTTCCAGAAAGCATTTATTCTTTTTTGGGGGGGGGCTTGTTACTCTCTGTCTCAACCAATACTCCTCTTCCAATCCTTAACTCTTATCACAATCATATACCACAAAATGAAGTTTTAGTTAACAGCAGACCACATATTATGATAGCTTCAGACACTATTACCTACTGACATTACAGCTATCTTAATTTCTTTAAGAAACAGTATAATATTCATATAGTGGTTACATCAAAAGTACTATGGTTCTTAGAAGTACTGCACCCCATAAATTATCTGTAAAAAGCATTAACTCAGCTAAGACCACCCAGCCCATCTGCTTTTCCTGTAGGGATATTAGTTTAAAGCACCCAACTAACGTATAATAGCATAGGCTTCTGCTCCACTACTAGCCTGTGAGGGCAAGGCCCATAATTGCAGTTGTTCTTTCCTGAGTCATTTTACTTGACACTAATGGCCTACCATGAATGTGCATTGTGCTAGACGGCAGACTAAAGGTTGTATCAGTTTGTGCTAAAGTATACCCCCGCTTCCTTTGCACTAATCTAGTTTCAAGTGATCTGGCATAAACTGGTTAATCATAAGCAGTTTACTGAAACCCACTATGGTTTTATGGAGAAAGCACAAACAAAAAATATGTAAGAAATCACAAATGATGACGTAGAATATCTCAAAAGTAACTGTCAACAAATGGGATGATGCTTGAGGTTATAGTACAAGAACATTAAAAGTCTCCTCTCATCAAAACATTCTAGTTCAAAGGACACTCCAGCAGGCATCATCATACTTGATTTCAAATTATATTAGAGCTCTAGTAATAAAAACAACATGGTACTGATACCAGAATAAACACCTAGATCAATGGTTTAGAATAAAGAGCTCAGATACAAGCCCACAAAACCACAGCCACCTACTTCTTGACAAAAATGCTAAATATTCCTGTAGAAGAGACAGCTTCATTAACCAGTGGTGCTAGAAAACTGGATATCTACATGTAGAAGAATGAAACTAGATTTTAATCTCACATTCTATATGAAAATTAACGTCAAGTACATCAAAGACCTGAATGTAAGAACTGAAACTCTGGAACAGAAAGTAGAAAACACTAGAAGACACAGTGTAAAGAGGGGCTTCCAGATAGGACTGTCTCCTCCTGGGAAATAAGAGAAACAATTCACAAATGGGATTTCACAAAATTAAAAAGGTTTGGCAGAGCCAAGGAAACAACTGGATTAATACACAGCACATGCACTGGGAGGAAAGCCTTTGCTAGCCACATATCTTAAAGAACAATGAAACAAGGAAAATTGGAGTATCCTTTGGGCTCCTTAGTCTCATAAACGAATTTAGGAATGAACTCAAAAGGAAGTACAGGGCAATTTTATTACAGCTTAAAAAAAAACTCCACAGGGCAGCAAGATATAAAACTGCAGCTGCTACTCAGAGGAGAATGCAGGAGGGAAGGGAAAATCCACATCTTCTGAAATAGCCACAGGGTAGAAAGAGAGACTTCAGAGAATGAGAAATAAAGGGAAACTCTCCCCCAAACCAGGGCCCTAAACAAGTGCAAAGTTCCAGAAGATACGTTGCCTTGTAGAATTTTGGAAAAATTCTCCTGATTATTAGTTAAAATGCACCACATTCTCCTGCACCCTCAGATGCTGTGTGGCAGGGTCTTAGAACTGTATAATCCCTTAAGTAAAAGTAGGACTGAGTTCTTCTTCTTACGTTACCCATTAAATTCTTATTTTTTTTCTTGCTCATAGGAAACCCAAAATATTGGGGGAAGGAGAACCAACACAATTAAGGCAAACATGCTTAGAAAAGAGAGAAGAAAAGAAGTTGCAGTTTTCTGGATAATTCAGAGAAACAGACACCCAGCATGGCTGTAGTCCATATGCTTCAGCAGTAGGGAGGGAACATTCTGGGAAAGAAAAGTATAGCATCTCATTAAAGAACTAATTATTCTGTGCATCTTATTTAGCTTGGCAACAGGTCAGCCCATCTTCCCAGGTCTCTTAGCCAAAGTTATTGAATCAGCCTGACTGGAGTGTATGCTCTCCACGTAGGCCAGAGATTCCATTCTTTTGATTGGGAGTTTTTTCCTCTTTAATATTAATATCTAGACTCTACTAAGATCTAAAAACTAGCAAGAAACCAAACAACTCAACAAATATACAGGATACTGAAATGTACAATCAACTCTAAAAAGATGAAGTACAAACAGCCAATAAGCACATGGAGGAAAATGTTCCACTCCACTAGCCATCATGGAAAATGCAAATTAAAACTACAATGACATTCCATATCACCCCAGGCAAGGAAACAAACGATAACAAAGGTAATGATACTATGGAAAAAAATGGAATCCCTTTGCACTCCTGACCACTATGGAAGTCAGCAGTGTAGTCTCAAAAAAAAAAAAAGGGTAGAAATACCAAATGATCCAGTTATACCCTCCTGGGTGTTTACAAAGTCCAAATCAACATCACAGGGTTATGCACACATCAATGTTTAGTAAGGCATTGTCCACATATCTAAGTTATGGAACCAACCTAGGTGTCTATTAGCAGAAGAACAAATTTAAAAGCTGGAGTAAAAAATAAAGCCAGGTGTGGTTGCACATGCTTTTAATCCCAGCACTTGAAGGCTATGGCAGACAGATCTCTGTGAGTTGAAGGCCAGCATGGTCTACAAAGTGAGTCCAAAATAAAATCTGTCTCAAGTGAGACTGATAAAATATGTCTCAAAAAACTACACACACACATACACACATACACACACACACACACACACACACACACAGACACGAAAAAAGTTTTCAACCACGAAGAAGAGTGAAGTCACAACATTTGAAGGAAAACAGACACAAATGGAGATAATAATGTTGTGACAATCCAGAGGTTCCTTATTTTGTATTTTTGCTGAGGTCGTTTCAGATTTAACTAGAATCTGATCTTTTGTACACCTCTATTCTGGGATCCAAAGGTTTGTCAGGATGTCCTTGCTAACTTATCTCTGCTTTTGTTAAACTTCCTGTTGTGTGGAACCTCCTCCAAGTAACAGCTAGTTTCTGCTAAAACTGCTTGCTTCAAAGCGCTTACTTCTAAGAAGTCTCCTGCTGCTGTTGGGTGAGATGCCAGGAAGTGGTTTCTGCCTTTAAAAACCTGGTGTTTTGGAGACTCAAGGCTACACCCCAAACTCTTGGGTATGGTTCCAGTCAGCTAGAACAGACTTTCAGTTGGCTTTAAACTGTGTCTGAGTGGTCATCTCTAGTGAGCTCCTTTTAACAATTGAGGTGAGTTAAGTCAGTCTGAGGAGTATAATGGTTTCTAGTAACATTTTGCTTCAATGATTATTGTTGCTTTTTTCTAAATATTGGTTTTCCACAACTAAACCTAAACCATTTGCCTTCTCAAACAAACAAACAAACCAAACAAAAAATTGAGCAAACAAACAAAAACCAGCAGACAAATACATAAAATTTTTATAAAAAAATCACTTGATGACATTCCTCTGGTGGCTGCTTTTATTGTTTATGAAGATCCAATTAGAAGATTCTGAGATTATTATAGTTCATGGTGGTACTTTAATTTTATGAAGTTTACATTGTAGTCTCATAATAGCATGAATATGAGACCACACAATTAGAAGCCCTCATGGCAAACAAGGAATGTGATTTTTTTTTTCCTCCTCAGAATATTGCAGCCATAGGTGAAAAATTCCTAGCTGGTACCACTAATATTATCACTGGTACTAATGATAAAAGTATAAATGCTTGGGAGTGATCTCGAGGTCTAAGAATTTGGCTGGGAGTAACTCACTTTAGCACCACTAAAAGCCTCGGAAATCATGTTTTCTTTTCTCCTCTCCCCTCCCCTCCCCCTGGCGCCACCCCCCCCCAGCCGTTCGCGGGGGGGTGGGGGAAGCAGTGGAATTGGAATTTTTATTTATTACACAAA
>NW_021620189.1:611354-793931 GCF_004785775.1 Grammomys surdaster | reverse complement strand
TTTCTTTTCTTCCTTTTCTTTCTTTCTTTCTTTCTTTCTTTCTTTCTTTCTTTCTTTCTTTCTTTCTTTCTTCCTTCCTTTTTAAAAAATCATTTCTAGAAAAAGAAACTGAGCCACAGAGAGATCAACTGATTTGCCTGATCTAATAGCCTAGGGCAGAAGTAGTTGCTGAGTACAGATAACACCTACCAACTTCTTGACATTATTGAAGTCTTTTTTGTGGTCTCTACCTACATCCTGGAGAGTGGTCTGCTCATTCTCTGAGGAACACTCAATCTGGAGGACAGAGAGAGGTAGTGAATCCTAACCTCAGCCCTGCTATGAAAGTAGTCAGTGATGATTAAAGACTCTACATCCTCCGTATACATGTCCAGGGGAATGGCCTGCGGTCATAAAGACCACCTTCCCCTAACAGGACTCGATATCTCATAATGAATGCCCCATTGTTTATAAGAAAACAAAAGAGACCCTTGACTGTCTTTTTTTTTTTTTTATGTTAGGAGTGATGAACTGAATGGTTTGTCCCTACTGAACATTCACAACAAAATGCTTACTCATCATAAGCTGAGTGTTTGTCCTTCCCCACAAACTCAACCTAGGCATTCCAGGCATTCCCTCAGCTGGTGGTAATCATAGTACCCTTGCTATACTATCTGAATGCTTCTCTTTGGGCATGAAATAGGTAGTGAAGGCCCTAAGAAAAATCAGAGAGAGAAAGAGACAGATGAATGCTGGTACAAGAATTGCTTTGCAGCTTCTCCAAGGTTGTCAACCCTATTTCCTTCCATCTTGGGACCATTATTTGGGTTCTTTTTGCTTTTTTCTGCTGGTCCCTGGCCCTCAAATAGGTGGACTAACTCTGTGATACAACAGATAAATAATTTGGTAGCAAAACCTACTCAGATACATTATCATCAGTTAGCTATGGAGGACCACGAGACTCAAGATGAGGTTGTTACTTTATACAGGGTGTTCCCAAAACCCATCTCCACCAAAACTAAAAGGGGGGATTTCTGCCCCTAGACCAAGCAGAGAGGGGCCACCCAGAACCCCTTCTGACTGGCGATCTGAATTCTTGCTTAGGCTGCGAGGCTAAGCACTGCAAGGGAATATAAATAAAAGTTAAAAATATCTCTCTGGGTTTCCTGAGGGACAAGCTTGACTGCATAGGGGTTGATGTCAAAAGAATCTCCTCTCCAGGAAAAAGACATTGGGATGGGTATGGCCCTCATGCCTCACTGGACAACGACAGGGGGACTGGAGCCATTACAAGGTCCCCTTCAAATACTGGAGGTCAGGCCTCTATCCCCGCCTCCAAAAGTTTAGAATTGCCACAGCCCTTCTATACTTAGAGAAGGGAGGAGATGTCAGGGGCAGCCCTGCTTACACACTGTAGGCCTAAAATCAGCCTAGGCCTAAAATCAGCAATAGGCCTGTCATACATGTATACTAACACCAAGTCTTGGGTCTCAGTGGAAAAACATTGAAACAGATGGCTATAAACTAATGTCAACAGGCAGCTTTTGTGGAAATTTATAAGCCTGGGTAGTCATAGACCTTGTAAATAGGTAGCCTTGGCAGACAATACCAACTTAGATAAGGACAAGCGAGTCATAGGCAGAGTCATAGTGAATTGTCCCCTGAACCTTCACCTAGCCAATACCTGGTTCTGAAGATATCTGTATTCCCCCTGAACACCCACACTCCAGTGTCATTCCCTTCCCCACATCCTGCCTTTCTGTGTTTTTAACCCCTGTGTGAATTAATTACAATTAGAGAAAAAAAATGCAAAAAAAAGAAACCTGAAATTACATCTTTAAAAAAAAAACAAGTGAATATCATATTTGATGAAATAAACTACTAAAATGGAAAAAAAAATGAATGCTTCTCTTTGCAGAATCATATATATATATATATATATATATATATATGTATATGTATATGTATATATGTATATACATGTACATGTATATATATATGCATACGCATATATATGTCTGTGTATGTGTACTGTATGTCTATATATTTTCTAAATATGTTTTAAACAAACAAATAGATAAATTAATTAATTAATTAATTAATTAATTAAATTTGGTAGTATAAGTTACCCCTCCCTGGGGTTGAAGAGTTTGTCTTTGGTTAAGATTGGTGTAAGAATAAAACTGAGCCTTGGGATTACATGTCCTCATGTGCTGGGTTGCTTTGGCTTCCTGGGTTTCCTGGTTCAGCTCTTAAGCATTAATCAGTTGCTAATGTCAGGCTGATGAAATTACTGAGTGTTAGTGGACAATATTTAGAAATAGAAGAAATGAGAGAGAAAAGAAAAAGACAGAGAGAATGACAGAAGAGAGAAAGGAAAAAAGAAAAGAATGAAAGAAAGAAAAAAGGAAAGAGAAAGGAAGGGAAGGAGGGAGAGAGAGAGAGAGAGAGAGAGAGAGAGAGAGAGAGAGAGAGAGAAAGGAGGGAAAGGAAGTAGCTAGCTGAGGAGGGAAGGGAGCTGACATAAAAACACAAATTCTGGCAAACTATGTCCTAGAAGATTTTCTGAGGCCTTGGTGTAGTTTTTGTAGGCTACTTTGGTGGCTGTTGCTCCAATGAGCATACACCTCATCTGTAAGTCTCAAAGCAAGAAGAGGATTAGAAGCTCTGTACTCCCTGAAGGGTCTGCAGCCAGGGTTATCTGACATCTGCACACAGTAGTTCACCTGCACGTGTGTCATCTCATCTTTTCTTTCATCTTATTTCCATCAGGCTCCCTCTTCTAAAGAGTCCCTTGTCAACCACAGTGTGAGAAGTCAGCTAAGTCACTTCTCCTGATTAATGCTGAAGAGCTGGACCAGGAAACCCAGGAAGTCAAGGCAACCCAACCCAGGAGTACACGTCATCCCAAGGCTCATTTTTATTCTTACAGCTCTGTTGATAACAGGAACACATTTACAGTCAGCAAGGAAGTTTGACTTATAGACCAGCACATTCAGGGTTATGTAAAGTACAACAATACTACTTTTCTTCAGAAAAATAAATCAGAGATATGGGAACATCTTTTACCTCAACTACTTTCTAGAAATTGAGGAAGACCACAGGCATCCCTATGTTCCTTCCAACGCTTGTTTACATTCCAAATTGCCTTCTTGAGAAATATCAACGTCAGATGTTCCTATATCACAAATTCATTATATCCTCAGATAAGCTTATTTCAAGTCCCTGTATGTTCCCCTTTTTAATTATTTTTAAATATCTTTAAGAAGCAAGTCATTATGTATAACGGTAACAAGTCTGGTGATAGAAGGCTGGATACAGATCAGAGCAGGGAAGCAGCAAGGATCAAGGTCCAAGAATGGGGAGATCCAACCAAACCAGGGTGACTGAAGCTGCGATTGTGAGAAATGACAGTGTTGTATCATTGTTCTAGTCATGTTAATTTATTGGGAGTAGTCACAAAAATGAAAAGAGTATATATAGTTCAGAGAGTTGCCGGCATCCCAGATCCTTTCAATAAGTGGTAATCTTGTACTACTCGATTTTTACACTTCTAGCTCTTGATTTAATTCTCCCTAAATCTGTAAGATTAGTGGCCATACTAATTAGTGGCACAAGCCAGTTTTGTAATCTGCTGGAGGTCTACAACAAGGACAGGTACAGGCAAAAGAAAAGCAGCTGCCATAGCTATAGCAGGAACAGGCATAGATTTAAATGGTCATCACAGTCAGTGGGGAGGTCTCTACATTCTCATGTATATTGCAATCCGATGCCAGGCAATGTGAAAAGCATGTAACCAGGCACATATAACACAGAACATTGACTCTAAGAGAAAGAAAAGTATGGTGCCTACAGACAAGGAGTGGTTCTTGAAGCTCACAGGTAAAGCTTTTACCCTGTGCTAAGAATCAGTCAAGTACAACCTCAGGTTGGGAGTTTTCCTCATTGCAGGCAAAACATAAACAATGGCTATAAAGACAAAAGACACCAGAAGTCTGTAAATAATTTCCAGAAGTTATGCTTGTCGAACAGATGGTATTGTTTCCAGCAATGTTAACATATTTAATAAAGAGAGATTTCTAATTACATTCAATTTTTTCTTAGATAAATTTGGCAAAGAGGATACTCATTAATACAAAAGAAAGTTTTATTAAGCCCCTAGTAGTCAATTGAAGCCATAGATAATTATTTGAGAATCCTAATGAGCCCCAATTCAGGGAGAGACATATTGCTTTAATCTATAAGAGTATCTTTCTGTGCTTTTTTCATCTTCAACAATTATATAGTCCTTGGTCCCCAAATTCAGCTTGTATACTAAATACTCCTTAATCAATTTTCCCCCTTTCTTATTGATCTGATACTTTATGCTGTTCCATATTCTCAGGTTCGTTTTGCTGAGAAATTATTCATGCCCTATTTTCCCAATCAGCAATGCCAAATTTAGAGGTACATTAGCATAAACATGAGCATCACAATGCTATAGGTTGGCCTAACTTCGATGCAGCCTGTAAGGAGGTGGAAAATGCATAGCAGAGGTTTAAAGAGTATATATTCATGTCATTATTATAGGACACAAAGTCATAGGAGACTGATGATTTTGCTTCAAGGTTTGTACTGTATCCTGGCAGTTTCTTAATCTTTGCCCCCGTAGGGACGTCTTCTTACTGAGTATGTCAAGTTGTCTCTTTTTTTCAGATTGGTGATTATACTGGCTGATTTTGTGTGTCAACTTGACACAAGCTGGAGTTATCACAGAGAAAGAGGCTTCAGTTGAGGAAATGCCTCCATGAGACCCAGCTGTAAGGCATTTTTCTCAATTAGTGATCCAGGGAGAAGAGCCCATTATGGGTGGTGCCATCCCTGGGCTGGTAGTCTTGGGTTCTATAAGAAAGCAAGCTGAGCAAGCCAGGGGAAGCAAGCCAGCAAGAAATATCCCACCATGGTCTCTGCATCAGCTCTTGCTTCCTGACCTGCTTGGGTTCCAGTCCTGACTTCCATTGGTGATGAACAGCAACGTTGAAGTATAAACTGAATAAACCCTTTCCTCCCCAACTTGCTTCTTGGTCATTATGTTTGTGCAGGAATAGAAACCCTGACTAAGACAGTGATCATTATCTTCTTGAAGGATATTTCCAGTAGGTCCTGATGAAACTCCTATCATTGCATACCATGATTTTATATGCCACAATGGCATACAAAATTAAACACAGAATTAAATAGGGGTGGAAACACCCTTTAGCAAGCATATCTTCTTAGGACACAGCTCTTTATTGTATTGGCAGAAAGGTTTTTAAAACCTTTATGAATGGTCCAGCCTAGGATACCCATACATAACTTATTGTAGATTTGGTCTAATGCTTATATTATGTTAACTGAGTACCTAAAATTGCACAAGAATCCACATGTAAGATGTTGAGAATCCCTTTCCCCAGTTAATTCTGGTGGGTAAATAAAGTTGCTAACACCCAATGGTGGGGCAGGGAGACAGACCCTGAACTTTAGGATTCATGAACTAGGAGACCAAGGGAGGTAGAACCTCCATGCCGTAAAAGCAGAAAGACCAGGCCTGAGAAGTGTAGGACAGGGAGACTCCAACATGTAAGAGTTGGGGAACATTGTCCAGGAGGGTTGCAGACCTGGGTCCAGGTGGCCAGGATGGAATATAGGTTTTAGTAAGCAATAATTCAGGAATATAGGTTTTATATATAATTCAGGAATATCTGAGAGGAGAGCCAGTGGGAGGTTTGGACTGCCTCAACAATTGAGCTGTTTAAGGCATATTAAAATAAGAGGCTGAGTGTGTGTGTGTGTGTGTGTGTGTGTGTGTGTGTGTCTTTTATTTTGGAACCCAGAACATTAGCGCAAGTAGGGAAGAACATGTGCTGCTGCCACTGGAGTGATTTGAATAAAACTGATGTGATTAGTGAAATGGGGAGAAACTCCCACAGTGGATGAAGTTTGGAAGACTTTTGGAAAAAAACAAGAAGTTTGACACCATGTGATTTGGTCTGGCTTATCGTGGTGACTGGGTATGACTATAAAGTTTATTTGCAGTTATAAGAAAGAGGTCCTGGTCTTGGTCCCCTCTGGTCTGTGTCCTCCAAACCTCAGAGCTAGGAGATCTTTCAGCTTCTGGATCATGATCTAATTCCTGAGGGAAAAAAAGCTACTGCAGGGACCGTGATCTAACTGAACTCTATGTTAGGCAAGTGCTCTCCTGAGCTACACCACAAGCCCCATATAGGTATTTGAAGGATCTTCTTTACCTCTTCTTTTACCTCTAATGCTTCTTTGTCCTGTAGCTCTATCCTCTTTCCAGGTATACGTTCTTCAAAAACTTATACCATCTCTTGCACAGCTGTGGCTATTGGTCAAAACCCCTCCACACATGCCCCCTGTTGCTATTGTTCTCTGGATAGCTGCAGTGCTTCTTCTCTCTTGTTAGTTCTTGTTTGGCTTAAGACAATAATACACCAAACATCTGTTCTCAGGTCCTCCTAGCTACCTCCCTGGACATTGGAGTCTGGCCATACAGTATGTCATGCAGTATTCCCTATGAAGTCTTGTATGCTGTCTTTTGTTACTTTGTCAGGCAATGATCATGCACTGTCCTACCTGCCTTATGTTGCTTAATCCTGTTGCTGTCCTTGTGCCCTCCAATCATTTACAGTTAATATGGCAATTTACTGTTACTTTTAGTCTTAGCTGCCATAACTCTTTCATTGACATCTCTAATTTTGGCCCCCCATTTTTCCTTAAATTTTTATTGATTTTTTGTGAATTTCATATCATACACCCCAGTTCCACTCATCTCACTTTCCTTTTGTACCTGCCCTCCAAACTTGCCATTTCCTCTCCCATAAGGAAAAAGAAAAAAAAAACTCATTGTGGAAGCTGTAGTGTTGTGTATGACAGTGTGTTCCACATTATACCCTTTTGTCCACACTTCTTTGCTTGAAAATGTTCATTGCAATGAGTCGTTAGTCTGGTTTGAGGCCTCTGGTTTCTCCTAGACTATCAATACTGGATTGTCACTGGGACTCCTCTTGGATATCCTGTTGTTGCCCTGTGTCATGGAGATACTGAAGCTTTGGATCTATAGGACCAGCCCCTTCACATGTTCCAGTAGTTCATAGATATTGATGTGGGCTATCTCAAAGCCCTGCGTCCGGTCCTGGGTGCTAGCTGAGCTTGTCACTCAACAGCTCTCCCAAACCCATACTACTAGAATGAGATCTCCAGCACTGTCCCAGATAGCTCACACAATGACACAGCCAGCAACGGTCAGAGACAGTTCTGCTCTCATGCCCTTGGCTGGCTTACCAGCACCCATGCCATCATGGCTAGCTCTATCTACCTGATGCCCAGGTAAGACGCAGGCCTGTTTTCCCTCTACAGCCAATGAGGCCTGCAGCCACTGAGGGGCAAGACCAGCTCTCCTCCTATGATCTCTGGGCCAGCTCTTCAGCCAGCCATAGGTGGCAAGGGATGAAGTGGGTGTTACTTCTCCCTCACCTATGCAATCACAAGACAGACAAATGGTGGGGCCAGCTCTCCCTTGCTCATGGATTTTAACCCTAAGTCCTGTGTTATGCAACATATGGCTTAGAAATTCCCTACATTAACATATACACATTTCTTTGCCTAATCATCATTAACTATCTTTTATGGTATTACACTTGACTCTATAATTACATCCACACAATCATCAGCTGCCTCCACCTCAGCCAAAATAGTGAAGTCTTTGGCCTTCACACCCTCTGTGCTTCTTCTCAGCAAATTTTTGAGAAGTCATATAATGCTTCCTGAAATGCTTTCATCTCATTGAAAAATTCTCACTCATTATTAAAAAACCAGCAATAGTGATTTTGATATCCATTCTCCCAGAATTTTTTGTATTATCCACCCCCTGGGAAACATTTCTAAGAAACTAGTCCATTGGTTTCCAAATAAATATCTGTTTATGAAACAGAGTTAAGCTGATATGTAACCGCAGATTATTAAAAGAACAGCATTTGAGGGTTGGTAAGAGTTTTATCTCCGAAATCCACATGATGGAAGGAGAAAACTGGTTTCCATAGTTATCCCAGGACCTCCACATGCATGCTAAGGCATGTATGAGATTCCCTTACCCTCTTCTCCACATTCATATCTATGCCCTCTAAGTAAATAAATGTAAAGACACAACACTCTGAAGTTGCTTGAAGTATAGTTCAATGATAGAGTACTAGCCTAGAATATTCTGTGCTAGGAATTCAGTTTTCAGAATGACAAACAAAAGAAGCATGTGTCTACTATGGTACAAGGGTTCTCTTATTTTATAAACAGCTTTATCTTGATTCTTTGTGAGTTTCATATCCTGATCCCTAGTCCTGCTCATTGCCGTGTCCCCTCATATCTTCCCATAGCTCTTGCAACCTTCCCCACCAAAATAACACACACACACCCCATAGAAAAACATCTCATTATGGAAGCTGTAGTATGCCACAGTGTGTCCCACATCATATACTTCTCTCCACACATCTTCATTTGCAAATGTTCATTGCAATGAGTCATTGGCCTTGATGGTGATTGATGTCTCTGGCTTCTGTGATACCATCAATATTGGAACCTCATCCAGACTCCTGGTTATCCTGTGGTTGCCTCCTGTCATGGAGATCCTGCAGTTTTGGATTAGTAAGACTGGTCCTTTCAATGCATCCCAACCATTCACAGATGATATAAATTTTAGAGTGGGCCAATTCTGAGCCCTGGATCTGGGCCTAGATGGTAGCTGATCTGGTCATGGTCTCAAGGCTGGCTGACTCACAGCCCCTTTTTAGAGACATCTTTACTGTGCTGCCTAGTCAAGATGTAATTTCCCAAGTGCTGCAGCCTGTGAGGGGCTGGGCTAGCTTTCCAACTCTCTCACCATTAGGGCTGGTTCAGCAGTCCCTTCACCCTCAGGCCAGCTGCACTATGTTGCCCAGGCCAGGTGCAGTGCCTACTATCCTGAGTGCTGTACCTGCTGAGGGACAAAGACTGCTCACCTGTTCTCATGACCTCAGAGCTGTTGAGGTTTGGTCTGTTGCTGAGTATTGTAATGCTAAATTCTACACCAGAAGGTCTAGGCCTACAAGTGACTTCTAATGTCTACAAGCTTTTGTTGTGCAAACCTTGTTCGTTGATGTAAAACTATTGGTTAAAAAAATTGGCTACAGCCAGTTACTAGAGGGATTAGGTGGATTTAGAGTGACCGAGATGGAGGACAGAGAGATGAGGGGAAAAGAGGAGGAACAAGAGAGGATGAAGACTCCATGAAGGGAGAGTAACCATGAACACATGGCCAGGAGAAACAACAAATACCTGGGTACGCTGCTAGAGAGATAGCCAGGCCTACAGTTAGAAGAGATTAGGGATGCCCCCCAGTTATTGTCAAAGCCAAATAAAAAAATCATAGTCTGAGTCTCTTTTATTTGTAAGCAAGTAAGGGATAATTTTAAATTGTTTACACTACACAGAGTCAACTCTCACCCACGCCACCTTATGGTAGATGAGTGGTAGTGCCAGCTCTCCTGCCTTCAAGGTTGACTCACTTATGTCCTCTGGACCAGATTCAGCACTGCCCAAGTGAGGTAAAAGGCCCTCTCTCCTGAGTGCTGCTGGTGATGAGGGGCAGGGTTGGCTCTCCTTCACTCATGACCCCATAGGCAGCCTGCCCAAGTGCCAAAGTAAGCTTTTTCACATTCATGTCCTAGGGGCAAATTCACCAACACCCCAGCCAATTGGACTAGCTGTCTGGATGAGACATTGGGCCTGTTCTCCCGAGTGCTGTAACTGATAGGACAGCTTTCCCTATTGCTAGTGAGGGGTAGATCCAGTTATAGACAGTCCCTGAACATCCCTGTGGTCCCCAGCAACTACCCCAAACAGGGACATCCTCATGTTCTCTAGTGGTAGAATGATCCACTAACAGAGACATAGATTCCTGTAGCTGCTGCATAGCCATAGACTGAGATGTGGCCCTCAGTAGCAGCTCAGGCTGGAACCTCACAATGGTACCATGTAGCAAGGCTGGCCACTCACAACAGGATATTCATCTCTACCCTCGAGTCTCCAGTTTCATCTCTCTTTATAATGCTCAAGTTCCTTCACTTCTCTCCCATTTGTCTACCACATACTAACACATTGTGGTGGCTGCCACTGAAGGTGAGCCATACAGTTGTTGGGCCCCTAGGTGACATCCTCAGTTTGTACTGTGTGTCTTTGTGGCAAGTGTTCCCAGCCTACCTGTGCTCTGTGTCTGAGGGCAGGTTTGAGGGTGGTGTGGCAGAGCACAGATCTCTGCCTATCTTTCTCTCCCCATGCTGTAATGCCTAGAATTGATTTGATTTGACTTCTATGTGCCTTTGCTATAAAAGAACTTGGACCACCAAGCCAGACATAGAGCTAGGATGAAGAAAAGATTGCCAACTGCTCTGTTCCTGACTGATATAAGAACATCATCACCACAAGGTGTCTCTTTGCCTATTGCCAAGGGTGAGGTTCTCTTATTTTAAATACAACTACACACTGGGGTTGAATGTATAGTGGATGGAGGATTAGTTGGCAGTTTGTGGAATCTCAATCATGCCTCAATTTTCTGTATAAGATGTCATTATCTAACTAACACATGTGCAGATTGCTTCAGAGTAGAGCCCATGACTTACCTGTCATAATGATGTCAACCCAGAAACATAAGAAACACATGGGAAGGAGACTAATATGTATTCAATTTTTTAAATAATTCCAAAATCAGCTTTACTAAAACAACTACAGTCAACAAGCAAAATCATTCATTTATCTTTTTGTTATTTTTTTTATCCAGTTAACAGACATCTACTGGCCGTTGTTTTGCTCCAAGTGAATACAGTTGTGATTTTCCTCTAGGTAAGAGGAAAGACATTTAGTTTTATGTGAAAAAAGCTCTCCTCCAGTCTAGTGTGGAAAAATAGAGGAGCCCACAGGAGAATACAGGTAGGTTTGGTGTCACAAGAAGCTCAAGCCTTTATTTTAGGCACATCATAGGGTCTCTAAAATTTGATGTATTAGATTCGTGGTTTAGTATGATAAACGTGACCATGACACAGACGATATGCTTACAGAGGAAATGGAGGTTGAGAAAATGACCATGAACTTCATGAGGAACGAGAGAATTGAAATGAGCTTTGGTACTTTGATGTAGAAGCAGAGACCCAGGACAGAAGATGGCCATTAAATCTACATTACTAAATGGTCTCATTTGGTAGTCAGCTCTTTCTACGGCTTTCCTAGTCACTCACAAAGTCATCTCCTGAGTTTTAACTCAGGCTATTGGTGGGTATTTGTACTTGTAATGAACATACCTAGGAATTTTTTCATTAGACTCAAACGGTTCAGTGTCATACTTCTTTGTACACAGTATATAGGAAGAAGTTACATGCTAAATGCAGACACTAAGCTGTTTTACATTAGTGCTTGAGCATCTGCAGATTTGGGTATCCATGGAGATGGTGGTCCTAGAACCAGTTCTCTACAGATACTCAGTGATAGGCATATTGTTATTAATTGTGACAGGGTCAGAGTTGTGCAGAGAAGTTCAGAGTTGTGGAGAAGAAATGAAACCTTGAGTCCTCTACACGCTAGTATAATGAAGAACTCAGTCAGAAAAGAGATAAGGAATAGATATGTGGACATGAGTCACTGACAGGAGGAAAGAGCTGGACCTCTGAGAAGAGATGAGATTTGGCAAAGATACTGAGCTGAGGAAGGGACTAGGTTTAAAAACATTTGTGTATATCAAGAAAGAATAACAAATTGGATTGAGTTTTACTTGGCGTACTAGTCAATAAAGGAATCCCAGGAGAAGAAAGGACAGGTAAAATTTATTAGGGATTTGTGACTTGACAATCAGCATCAAACCTGCAGCAGCAGACTAACTAAAGTGTGGACCACAGGCTTGGAAATGTAAAGTTGTTTCTGCCTTGCTGTAAGTAGGCTTCACAAAGTCTAGAATTTGGAAGGAAAATTATCATCTACTACCCCTGACTGAAGGAAAGAAAACATTGTGATTTTAATTGCCTAGAAGATACCATGCACAAGGAAAAGGCTGCTGAATAATACATTCTGGTGACAATACATCATTACCTTATTTTTTTATTCTCGGTATTTTCTTTACCTTTCCAATTACCCAAGAAGTGTTCTCCTAAATGGAAATATAAGTATATCCCTACATCTTATACATCTATTTTTCATTCAAAAATCAGAGCTAGCCCAGGAGCGTGCATTCGACCCATGATGGTGGAGGTCTGGCAGCAAAGAGAGAATGAGGTAGGAAAACACCTTTAATCCCAGGAGACAAAGCCACACAGATCTCTTCCTGGGACAAAGCACATTCTAGGTAAAGAAGGGCTTAAATCTAGACATGTTGGTACATGCCTTTAATCCCAGAATTACAGGAGACAGAGCCATGCAGATCTCTCAAGGTCAATCTACAGAGCAAATTCCAGGAAAGCCAAGTTTAGGCAGAAAGGGAGTTGAAAAACAGAAAGCTGGTCATAGAATAAGGGGGCCATGTTCCTGTCCTAGCAAGCAGCAGAACAGCTTTGGCTAGGAGCTCTGGTTTTAGAGTGAAAAAAATGAAGGGACTACTGGGACAATTGACGCTGGTTAGCTGGAGCTAAGAAAGTAGTGGTGATTAAGAGACCAGCATCGCTCACATGAAATCTTCTGGGAAGTGTTTTCTGAGAGCACAAAGAAGCTGTGTTCCAGAGAAAGGCAAGATTGTACCTTGTGCTGCAGCTGTACATGGAAATGTGTAAGAGTCACCCAGGTGGTATTGGTTTTGAAGGCATGAAGGGGTCATGAACAGCAGCTGAGACTTGACACTTTGAGAGGCCGTGGAAAGTGCAGCCTCAGTTGTAGTTGACTGCCTAGGACTGAAGGGGTCATGCAAAGGATTTGAGTCTTGGCACCATAAAGAGAGCCTATGAGAGGCTATTGGTGAAGCGTAGTTGCAATGGAAGACACCAGCATATTGGAGATGCCAGTACCATGGATGATCACTAAGAACACCAGCAACAGTAGTGTGGAATCAACCAGAGCCTAGAGTGCTACAGAGGGCAGAGTGGAGAAGTGACCCAAGCCCTTTGGAGGAGCCCAGAATATCATGTGTGGAGCCCAAAACATTGAAACAAGGAGCTGTGAAGCTAAAGTTGACTTGGAGACACCACGATGTTAGAGATGGCAGAGCTGTGGGATACCTGCTCAGAAAAGCTGCTAACGGAGTGAAACTAGCCACGAGAAAGAACTTTTTTGAAGTCAACAAAGATGAAAAAGGAGGGGAGATCTGAACACCACTTTGACATCAGACATGGAGATGTTTAGAGTTTGTCTAGCTGGTTTCCTGTCTTGCATTGAGGATTACAGTTAAATGATTAGGTGAATCTCAGAAGAGACTTTGGACTTTGGACTTTTAACACTGTTGAGACTGCTACAGACTATGGGGACTTTGGAAGTTGGACTAAACATACTTTTTTTATTATGCTATGGCGATATACGGCCCCCATAGACTCATGTGTTTGAACAAGCCTATGGGGGCCAGGGAGTGGAATGTCATGGTTTCAATATGCTTAGCCAAGGTAGTGGCACTATTTGGATGTGTGGCCTTGTTGGAACAGGTGTGTCACTCTGTGGCTTTAAGACCCTCACCTTAGCTGCCTGGAAGTCAGTCTTCCACTAGCAGCCTTCAGATGAAGATGTAGAACTCTCAGCTCTGCCTGCATCATGCCTGCCTGGATGCTACCCTGCTCCCACCTTGATGATGATGGACTGAACCTCTGAACCTGTAAGCCAGCCTCGATTAAATAATGTCCTTTATAAGAGGAGCTGCAGATGAAATGGCAAAATGAATCAGGACACTCAGTGGTTGAGAAAGACCTCTTCGAATGTAGTGACAGATGATGGGCCTCCAAAATCTAACATTCTCCTATAGCTTCGTCCTGAGATCTACTACTCGCTTACATGATTTTATACAAAACGTTTTTCTAATCAAGTATTTTCTGTTGTTGATGGAGAAGACTCTGGGAGCTATAGTTAAGTAAATGGTCTCTGAAGTAAAGCCCACCGCCCCAAAAACCCCTCAATTTGTAACCTATATACGTTTTTATCTGAAAAAAAAAAAAGGTTGAGAGCCATTCATTTTAGCACACATTTCTAGAACACACACACATTTGTAGCATGGCCAGGAGGATCTTGTTATCCCCTATGGAAACAGCTGTTATATCTGAAAATCTAATAGGTGTCGGCTGGAGAGATGCTCAGTAAAGTGTCTGCACACAAACTTAAGGATCTAAGTTCAGATCCAAGCACCCACAGAAAAGGCCAAGTATAGCATCACACATTTGCAATCACACTGTTGGGGGCAGGGACAGGAGAATCCCTAAGATCTGCCATCTTTTCAGTCTGATAAAATGGTGCACTTTAGGTTCCATGAGACATCCTGCCTCAAATTAAAAAACAAACAAACAACAACAACAACAAAAACCAGAGCTAATGTAAAACAAAACAGCAAGAGAGTCTTAGTGCTTGATTTGTGCATGTTCAGGAAGGACAAGCAAAAGAAACCAGACTCTGCTGCCCTGTGCTCTGTAGGAGGCCCTGCACATATCAGCTTTATCTAGCCAAGGGGCATGTGTTCTGCAGCTGTACTGCACATGGACAGCTTCAGCCGTTTAAGGGAACTTCTTTAGACAGTGCTTTAGAGGGGCCCGCAGCCTTCCTAGTTACTCCTTGTCTCAATTTTTTCTTTTAGTGAAGATGCAACTTTTAGGAATACTAGTTAGATTCATGCTGTGCAGGCTCATTTATCTACAGCGACTCATGTGGAGTGGGAACAACTCTTGTTACCCAGCCTTGTGCTCCAGGCTCTTTAATGGTCAGAAACATGAGCTATTAAGAGTTCTTCATCGCCAAATGCATTCTTATTTCCAATCTTGTATCCTAATGTAATTAAGAAGTGATAGATACATGAAAATGTGAGGTAGATATTAGAGTATAAGAGGCATAGTTTTAGCATCATAAATATTTAAACTCAGTTTTGAATGCTCTTGTTCAATATACACTAGGCATACTTGGTGGTACCCAATTAAGTAAGAATTAACTTCTTTAAGAGGCACATAGACATACTGGGTACCATAGCTCCATTGCAAACTGGCACATAAAAGAAGAGAATGTTCTCATATCTCTTAAGAAGTCTGAGTGGAATCCTAGGGCTGATGAATGAGGAAGTAGTTCTCTGTGCCCTACGGATGCTTGTGCTACTTCAGGAGTGTGTGGGAAATGACATGCATCCACTCAAGAACGGTGTCTTGCTGTGACAAGCAAGAAAGTCAGTTAATTTAGAGGCATCTGTGCTTTTAATCTTTTTAATACTTATGATAGTTCAATAGACAAAAAACACAGTTCCAGTATTTTAAACTTCAGAGCCTTAAAAATTGTATCCTGCCCACAACTGTTCTTAGACTTCTTGAATGTATTTTACCTTTGTGAGTGATATCAGTGACTGAGTGTTTTTTGGAGACTGGACTACCACCCAAGAGAGTGAGTTAGGTCTTATCAGATTCTATGAATTACCAGCCTCTTCCACTCTAAAATCGACCTTACATTCTCATGTATCTATCACTTCTTAATTACATTAGGGTAAAAGATGTGAAATAAGGTCCAATTTGGTGTGAAAGAATGCTTAATAGCTCATGTTTCTAATCACGTTGGAAGTGAACCTGATATTTTTTCAGTCTCTGGCCCATATCTTATTTCAACTGCCCTCACTTTCCCATTTTGTTTCTTCTTCATGATATGACAGAGCACAAGAGCCTAACCAGAAGCTGACACATGTGGCTGCTAAATCTTGGACAGTATTGTGAGCCCAAATGAACATTTTCTCTTTATATTTTACTCAGTTCCTGATTTTCTTTGTAATAATAACACAGATTAAGAAATTTCCTAAACTAAACAGACTTTACATATAGAGAATGTTCAAAGCCAATAGGCTGAATAAAACTGCTATACCCTTTTTGGTCTCTGGTTTGAATTATTATTTGAATGTATATAATAACTTTACAATATAATTGCATTATTTTCTATTACTGTAAAAATTTACCTGTAACAATAAACATATAAAGGGGGAGAGGTTGATTTTGGCAATTGTAGCTGATACCCAGCTACTGCCCTTGGTGAATCATGGCGTCCTCATGTGAGCCTGTAGTGGAGGAAGCCTGTTCATCTCATGGCCAGGAACAAGTGACAGAGGAAAGAGGCAGGATCCTACCATCCTATTCATGGTCATACCCTCAGACCCCCTCAGTCGGGGTCTAACTTGGGTTTGTCTCAAAGAGGTTCCACTACCATTTGGCAGCACAATGGGCTAAGGGCCAATCTTTAAGCACATGGGGATTTGAGGAACATTTTAGGCTCAAATAATAGTATTACTGAAATAATACACAACTTATAGAAACACAAAGCTGCCAAGAGAGTTGGTTTAATGAAGATTCAGCTGAGTTCTGTTGAAACACTGAATGTGACATGTTGGATGAGTGAAGAAATGTTAAGGGCCAAGAAAATTTCAATGCTCTGAACTGGTTCTCCACTCAGACTGCAAGTTTATTTAAAATTTTTATTTTACT
Organism: Grammomys surdaster; assembly: GCF_004785775.1. Taxonomy (NCBI): domain Eukaryota; kingdom Metazoa; phylum Chordata; class Mammalia; order Rodentia; family Muridae; genus Grammomys; species Grammomys surdaster. Next base: position 777,273 of record NW_021620189.1, on the reverse strand, counting down.
TTAGACACACCAGGTTTGTGGCCAAATAGGAATATTATGAGTACTGTTATAAAAGAACAATGAAAAGTTCCAATCACATGGAGACCTCCATATATATACTCCAGGACTTTGGAATAAACTTCTTTTATACTTAGATGGCATTTTCTTCAGAAAGCATTCCAATACTTTTAGTAACATCCTGATTCAAACGACTTTTACACGTTAACGAGGCAGCCTATGAAGTACCTGGTGTAATGGTGATGAGCTACCTGTGTGGTGGCTGCCACTTACCTCAGCCTGTCCCTCCAGGAAACTGGAGCTGGCTGTGCATCCTGGAGCCCTGGGAGCATGTCAGCAGAGTGTCAGCACCTCAGACCACACTCATCTTCCTACCTACGTTTACTCTGAAAATCTGCAGAAAGCCCACTGGTGTTCTGAACCTGCTTTTCCTTTTCATCCTGTCCCGGCTCACTCAGTTTACTGTTGTCCATCGTTTGTGTCAATGTTTGCGCTTTCGTTTTCTTCCTTCCTTCCTTCCTTCCTTCCTTCCTTCCTTCCTTCCTTCCTTCCTTCCTCTAAAAGTATGGTTTCTTGGGATTAAATTTAGATTCTTAAGCTTGATTTACTGACTGTGCCATCTTCCCAGGCCTCTGCTTGTTTTTTAATAGATTTTTTCGTAAAGGTATTATTTAATATTTATCTATTCATTTGTTCTATATAGTACCATGTCCCTGAAGGGCATTTTTATATAATTATATATTGCATGTTGAACATATTTCTCTACCCTCTGCCACTTTCTGATGTTTTTTCTTCTTGTTTAGTTGCCTTAGTTCCTCTAGACAGCTTCAATATACTCCCATCTATACACATATATATTTAATATATACCTGACACTATGTACCCATATAAACTCTAGCAACCACATAGAGAAAAAGCATATGTACACATGATACTTGTTTTTATGAGACTGGCTTAATTTTTTGTTTTATTACACACACACACACACACACACACACATATCCTATTACTGCTTTCCCCTCCCTCTACTCCTTCCTGGCTTCCCTTCCCATCAGGATTCACTCCCTTTCTGTCTCTCATTAGAAATCAAAAGGGCTTATAAGGGATTATAGTAAAATAGAATGAGATAAAACAAAAACACATGGGAATTAGAGAAAAACAAACAAAAGGAACAGAACCCAGAAGAAAGCCTAAAATCAGACACCCATTCATTCTCACAATTGGGAAACCCCAAAAAACACTAAAATTAATGGCTTAATTTTCTTAATATGATTGTCTGCAGTTAAGTCCATATTCCTGAAGTGACATGTCTTCCTTCTTATGGCTGGGCATGCTACTCTGTGCCACCAGCTGGGTATAGATTTTGAGTTGTTGATTTTGTATCCTGCCTCTTTTCTCATAGTGCTTGTCAGCTCTAAGAGGTTTCTGGTGGGGTCTGTAGAGCCCCTCTTGTATAGACTTGCATTGTCTGCAGAGATGGCTGATATTTCTTTTTTGTGACTTTTTTACTTCCTTATTTGGTCTTACTGCTCCAGCTAAGACTTCAAACAATATATTAAATAAGATGGAACGTGATCATCTTTGTCATATTCTTCTTACTGAGAATGCTGCCGGGCGGTGGTGGCGCATGCCTTTAATCCTAGCACTTGGGAGGCAGAGGCAGGTGTACTTCTGAGTTTGAGTCCACCCTGGTCTACAGAGTGAGTTCCAGGACAGTCAAGAAACCCTGTCTGAACTCCCCCACCCCCCACCCCCAAAAAAAGAGAGTGCTGAGAATGTTTTGAATTTTGTCTTTTCAGAGTGATATTGACTTTATTAATATAGCCAATTAATATTGACTTTGCTAAATATAGTCTTTATTATGTTGAAATGTCTTTCTTCCCTTCCCTCCACTCCTAGCCCTTTCAGAGACTTTTTTTTCTTTAATGAAATGATGTTGAATGTTGACAAAAACTTTTCTAATGGTTTCTGCCTGTAAATCCATTTATATAGAAAATTAGATTTATTGATATGCATATGGTAATACTTACCCTTAATCCAGCACGTGAGAGGCAGATGTAGGTGGACGGTCTGTGAGTTCGAGGTGAGCCTTGTCAACAAGCAACTCCAGGACAAGAAAGGCTGTTATATAAAGAAACCCTATCAGAAAAAGCATAAATAGATAGATAGATAGATAGATAGATAGATAGATAGATAGATAGATAAAAATTAAAAAGTAAATAAGGAAAATTTGCATCTATCTGTGTCAGAAATTGGTTGACAGTCTTCATTGTGCTATGTCTTTATCTAGTTTGGGTAAACACAATATTGGCTTTGTAAAATAATTTAGCAAAATAATTGAATTGCATATTTTGCTTTTTTTATATAACAGTATGGAAAGGATTATTATTACTTATTACAAAGTGTGGTAGAATTTACCAGTGAACCCATCTGGTCCTAAACTCTTTTGATGGAAGACTATTTTCTTACTGATTCAATTTTGTTTCTTACACAATTATTTAAATTGTTTTTCCCATCTTAGTTTAATTTTGGTAGATCACATGCATCTACAAATTCATTTTTTAAAAATGATCTAGTTTAAAGGATTGTATATACCTAAAATATTTTCCAATGGTTTTTAAATTATCAGTGGTATCTGTTTTGACGTCTAGCTTTTCATCTCTGAATTTATAAAATTTGTGCTTTCTTTTTAGTTCTATTTATTACTTTTTTCTCATTTCTTCTTTTGAGATTGAGCTTGCTCTGGTTTATCCAAGCTCCTAAGGGTAACTTTTAGGTTATTTACCCAACACCTCTTTGATTTTTGTTTGCATGTTGGTTTGTAAGTTTCACTTTTATGACTACTTTCACTGTGCCCAATGGGTTTTGGTGAGTTCTGTGTTAAAAAAAATTTACTTAATTTCTTCAATAACTTACTTATTCATTATTCGATACTGTGTCATTCAATTTCCATGAATCTGTGTTTGTGTATTTTCTTTTGTTGTTTTCTCTCTGTGTCTCTGTCTCTCTCTGTCTCTCTGTCTTTCTGTCTCTGTCTCTGTCTCTCTCTCTCTCCCTCTGTGTGTGTGTGTGTGTGTGTGTGTGTGTGTTTCCTCTTGTGGTCAAAAATATACCAAAAGTTATTTATTAGATTTCCCTATATTTGCTAAGAATTGCTTTGTGTCCTATTATAGTGTATATTTTAGAGAGTGTTCCATAGATTTCTGAGAATGCTTGTTCAATAGTATTTGATGGGCCACTCTGCAGATGTCTGTTGTAACATTCCTTTGAGAGTAATATCTTTCATCTTGGAGGGAAGATAGTTAAGATACAAGCTCTTAAAGGGGAGGTAAAATAACAGATATTATAAGATGGAATGTTCTTAAGATATACAATTATAGGAGGCTTGTATGTTCTTGTGTTCACAAATAAGCAGAAGGGAAATCAGGAATGTTTAACACAGGGTGGGGTGGGATGGGAGGAGGGCTATCTCTTCCAAGAGAAACATATATAACCTGTTTTCTGCCCAGAAGGCTGGGAGTGGTCAACAGTCTGGTGACTTTTGCACTTTATGTCTAGGCTCACGGATCCTTCCCCAGACCCTTATCTTGAGTTTGTCTCAGTCTATAGCTCTATCCTCCCCTAGACTCTTATCTGAGTCTGTTTTCTCAGTTAACCTATAGAAACCATTTTATAAAAGATATTACTTGCTCTTTACAAAGAGTTTCTGTGTATGTTCCTATCTTAAGCTTTCCTATACACACAGGACTGAGTTATCACCAAGAAACATTTTTTTTCTCTTCTCAAGTCAGCTGTTCTTAGCTATACTTAAAATAAACTGTGTGGGGTCAGACTCTCAAAGTTTGAACCAACACTGACTACTGAGTCATGGTAAACTAAACTTGCCTTCTTGCTTCTTGAGAATTGATACTCGGCTGGTAAAGGCTGGTGTTTGTAGAAACACCCCTCCACTCCCACCTTTTAGGATGTTTACTGGAAAGTGATACAATAGAATCTTCTAAGAGGAGGTGAAGAATTCTGTTCTACAGGGAAATTTATAAGCTCAGGAGGTATAAAACTTGATAGCCACAGAAAGTTTCTAAAACTGATCAGATTCACTAGGACCTCAGCCCAAGCATGCATAGATAGTGAAGAATTCTGAGAGACATATTTCTTTTCTTTTCTATTTTTATTGAATATAGATTTTTTTCCTCACATAATATATCCTAAATTAGGTTTCCTCTCCTTCCAATTTCTTCCTACTTCTCCTCTCATCTGGATGCATTCCCTTTTTGTCTCTCATTAAAACAAAACAAAAAGGCTTCTAAGGGTTAATAACAAAATAAAATAAAGATTAGCACATTGAATTTTGACAAGGCAAACCAACAGAAGAAAAAGAGCCTAAAAGAAGGCACAAGAATCAGAAACCCACATGTTCAAACACTCAAGAGTCCCATTAAAACACTAGACTCAAAATACACACACACACACACACACACACACACACATTGCATAAATATATATATTTATATATGTAGATATACCCAATATATATGCATATGCCTTTAGTTTAGTAAAATGGCTATCTTAACCATCCAGGCTTAGCCACTCATTCTTATTTTTTTTATTGGATATTTTACTTGTTTACATTTCAGATGCCATCCCCTTCCCCATTTTCCCTCCCCAGAACCCCACTATCCCATCACCCCTCCTCCATTTTGCTTTTATACCATTTTAATTACATGCAAGTATTAAGGTCAGTTCTAGGTTGAATAACAGGCAATACAATAGATACCAATAGTCAAGGAACAAGCACAACAATAAACACAAATAGTCAAAGAACAAGCAGGGCAATAAACAAAATTCTGTGAACACTCCCATGATCACTGTTTCTAGGGGCTTATCAGGATGACCAAAATATCTGAGCCAACTTCCCTGTCCTAGCCCAAAGTCATTTTCATGTCTGAAGCCTACTTCTTTGTTCTAGCCTAAAATTTAGATTCCTGCCTGAAATTACTTCTTTGTTCTAGCCTAATATCTATAATCCTGCCTGAAGTTACTTCTTTGTCCTAGCTGAATGTCAGATTCCTGCCTGAAGCCCAATTCCTTGCCCTTGGCCAGAGTCATATTCCTGCCAAGCAGCCCATTTCCTTGTCCTTGGCATTAAGCCATTTAAAAGAACCAAGTTATCTAGCTATGACATGCCACCTATAATATAATGCAGGTACTCTGAGGCAAGTTGAGCAAACTTATCTGATGCTCTAGGATAGTCTAGTCTATATATGGAGTTCCAGGCCACCCAGGGAATCATAGTGAGACTATCCTTTAAAATAAAAAAAAAAAATCACTAGGAAAAAATCAAACTATTAATACAAATTTAAAACATGAACATATTTATTCATTCTGACTAATTTAGACCAGTGAAAATGATATAGGGTGATATAAGGTAACTAATCAATTCTTGTAGTCCTAACATGTTTGTATAGAAGGTAAGAGATATATGCACAACTAAGGAATCAAACCAAGCCATGTGATGAATTTTTTTCATCTGTAAATATCTTACTGATTTTTAGTTTAGCTCCTTTCTCTCCTGCAGGGTATTAAGATAATGAATAAATGTTTATTCATCATAGATGTTCTCATCTGGAGAAATGAATCTTTGTTCTGAAAAAAATTATATATATATATATATATATGTGGACATATTTTGGACATTCTCTATTCTGAGTTGCACAATAGTTGACCATACTAAGGACACTCACTGTCTGCAGCCAGGAAGACAGAAGCTAGAAACTCATAGCTTAGAGTCTACTTAAAAACAATACAACTTCAGCAAGATACCTCTGTGTCTGCTACTCATCCTCTCCCTAAATTCTCCTTTGTAGGTGAGTTTCAGATGCACAAACCCAGATGTTGTTATTGACAGCATAGTAAGGGAGGAAGGGAAAAATTCCCCCAAAGGTGGGAGAAAAAAAAAAACTCTACAGTTATCTAAGGAGGTCAGTATCAAGGACTGTGAGCTATACTTTTAAGGGTGATTTTGAAAACTTTTCAGCATTTAAATTAAATACATATTACGCATTTTCGGGCTGGACAGATGGCTCAGCATTTAAGAGTTTCCTGTTTTTCCAGAGCACTCAACTTGTATCCCAGGACGCATGTCCTGATGACCTACACCTGTAACTCCAGCTCCAGAAAGTTCTTTAATCTCTTCTGGCCTTTGTGTGCACAACACACACACACACACACACACACACACTCACAAACAAACATTTATGGGCATACATACATACAAAAATAAAAATTTTTAAAACATTAGACATTTATTTACACTTTTTTATTTAAATATAATTCCCAACCTAGGCTGGGTCACACTCTGCAAACTGACAGCAAGGCTCTACTGCTGAAAACAACACCCACACAACTCACTGAGAATAGAGAGGTGTAAATGATGCCTATATTGAGCCTTCCACCTGTATGTTCTTTGGTACAGGAAAGTATTCTGTAGGCTATGAAAAGGGAAAGATAAACACCAACCCAGCCATAAAAATCTTTGATCTCTAAAGTTGTCCTGCCTGCAAAATATGCTAGGGCAATGTATGCCTGAATTGACATAAGATCTACTCCACAAGGCAGAACCCATACTTGACCCGAGAAGTAGATACCAGATAGCCTGGATATCTAGGGTAAAACCAATACTACTGGTCTTTAAAAAATAATAGTGGTAATATGACTCCTAATGATACTCTGCTTTACTTATACATAAACGCCTTATTCAGCAAACTTCAGAGAAGTCTTCTCTTGAAGCAGATGGTAACAAATACAGAGACAAACAGTCAGACATTGTGCAGAAAATGAGAGACCTTGGAACATTCAATCCTAAATGAGAAGTCTCCATCAAATCTATCCTCTCAAATCTCTGGGACTCCCATTGAAGAGGAGGCAGAAAGAGTGTAAGAGCCAGAGGTTTTGGAGGACACCAGGAGAACAAGGTCCGCTAAATCAACTGAGCAAATCTTATATGAATTACAGAGACTGAAGCAATAAACACAGTTCTTGCGTAGATCTGTGCTAGGTCTTCTGAATGCATATATAATATAATATAATATAATATAATATAATATAATTTTATTTTATATAATATATATAATATATATAATATATATATAATATATAATATATATAATATAATATAGTATAGTATAATGGCTTTCATTTTAGTGATTTTATGGTAATCCTGAGTGTTTAAACAAGTGAGTCTCTGATTCTTGTATTTTCTCTTAGACTCTTTGCCTTCTTTAGGTTTGCTTGTGCAAATCCAATGTGCTAGTTTTTATTTTAATTTTATTTTATTTTATTATTATAACTTATAAACCATTTTGTTTTCTAATGGGAGACAAAAAGGGAGTGGTTCTAGATGGGAGGGGAGATGGGAAGTAACTGGGAAGAGTAGATGGAAGGGAAAACAATCATATATTATATAAGAAAATAATAGTTTCAATAAAATGGGAAAAAACTTAGAAAATATATTGGAGACTTATTTGCACTTTTCTTTTGTTCCAATAAAATTCCTCAAATGAAACATTAACTTCTTCAAAGTGCGTTATTCAGTGGCATTTAGTGCATGAGAAGTGTTGCACAGCCATTTACTCTGTCAAGTTCATGTTCAGAACCAATAAGATATCCACTGAAGTAGTCATCTGTCTCCCATGTCCCCACACCCAAAGCACTCAGTGTTCAGTTCTACACTCACACATTCTAATTATGTCATATCAATAAAATATGTTCCTGGGATCCCACTCACTTCCAGATTGCCTTGGAGAGTGTGTGTCTGGCTTCTCCATCCCATGAGTACAGTCAATATTGTCATTCATTTTATTGTTCTTCAGTTTCTTACACCAATATTACATAATTTTCTGTGTAAATACTGTTACTTGTTAAACTTTTGCACTACTATTTTATTCTTTTGAAGCGATTGTGGATATAATTGGTTTTTTTAACTGTCTTTTTACACTAGGTGTTTAATACTAGTATGCAGATATCGAATTCTATATAGCTAATTTTTTTCATTAGTACTAATAGTTTCTTGTAGATTCCTTGGATTGTTAATATGTATAGTGATAGAACTCACAAACAGGACCATTTTCCATGTAGATATCTCTTCTTTACACTATTTGCTTAGTTGCTTTTGCTGGATCTTCCACTACAAATTTGAATGCGATAATGCAAGTGGGAAATTTTTATTAATAGTTTGCATTATTATTAATAGGTATTAATAATTATATTGTAAATATAATAAATGTTAATAATACAAATAGATAATTACAAGTCTTCTTCTGTTTAAGTATTAGTAGGAAAGTTTTCAGACTTTTAAAATGCCTTTTATGAGAATGAGGAAGTTCCTCTTTACCTAAATTTTTATGCAGGTAAATTTTTACCTAATTTTTAGTTATTAGCAAGTGTTGGCTTTTGTGAAAGGCTTTTTCTCTGTCTATTGACATAATTATATGACTATTTTTGTTTACTATCTTTTATATTGCATTGCTTTCTGTATGTTGAACCATCCTTGAGTTCCTGGGATAAGCAGATCATTACTTATAATTGATTTGTTATGGTCAAATACACTTTGCTAGTATTTTGTTGAGTTTTGCATCTGTGTTTGTTCTGAAATTTTCTTCTTATTTTGGTGTTAGAGGTGAAGTTGATGTCATCAGACAAATGAGAAAGTATTCCCTTTTTTATTTTTTGGAAGAGTTTATTGTTATGCAAAAAAGTCATGTGATTCTGGAATTTTCTTTGTTGGAAAGCTGTTATTACTTATCCAATATCTTTGCCTGCTGTATACCTATTCAGCATTTCTATTTGTTTTTCAATGTTTTATATTATATGTCTTGTCAAATGGTTCACAGAATTCTCTTACACTTCTTCATGTTTCTGTATGGTCAGTACTAACATTGTTTCTTTCATTACTGATTTTATTAGTTTGAGTATTTTTCATAATTTTGAATAATTAAAGAATTTAAGACAAATCAATCATTTTATTTGGATGGTTTTACTTATTTTCTATCTTTGTTTCTATTTTTTCCTCCTCTAGCCCTTATTCTTTTAAGCTTAGTTTGCTTTCATTTTCTTCCTTATTTATTTATCATTTACTTAAATGGAGCTACAATGTCACATAATTATACAGTGCACTTGCTTTGACATATCCTTCTCCAACTCTGTTACTCTCTATTTCCCTCTCCATCCCATTAGTTTCTTAATGGAATGGTGTAGGGAAATCTTTCTCTCTTTTTTTTTTTTTTAACATATCACTTACCACTCTAAATTTTCCTTTCAGCACTGGTTTGACTTTTTCCAAATACCTTGGTCAAGCCCTATTAGGTGATTTCAATGTTGGCCTACTTTGAATGTTTTGCTTTACATACTTTGAATGCATTACTCTAGGAGACATCTCAATGAGTCATAGTCATCAAGAAGAGTTGGTTTTGGATGGTTCACATAGCTAGGATTCTTATGTAAGTATTCTAAATTGTACTGTGTGTAAAAGAAGTTTGTCTGAAGGTTCTAGGATGGAAGCACAGCTATTCATGGGTACCTTTGATCTAAGACGGGTCCTTCTCTATTCAGGGAAGGTAACCCTCTTAGACAGAGTGTGGGAAGGATGCATGTGGAGTAGAGAGGAAGGAAAGGGACACACAAATTCAAACAGATGAACACGATCAACCCAAGCAAGAGGTGAAACTACAGTTGGGATGTAATATATGAGAGAAGAATACATATTTTTTCAAACAATTTTGTTTTCAAGCATTTCCTAATAGAATAATAGAAATAATCCTAAAATAACATAAAACAATAATGGTGGTTAGACCTGGGACTGCAAAGTAGCTCCATCAGAAAGCAAACAGAGCAGGGGTTCCTGGACTATGTGGATTTTAATGATTCTTCAATTTTCCAATCTCTTTTGTGGTCACATCTTCAGCTACCCTCTCTGCTTTGTGTTTTTTGGTAACATCTGCTGTTCTGTCCCACAAGTTCTTATGCCTTATGCCTTGCAGCTCTGTCCATGAGCGGGTGTCCTTATTTTCTTTATGTCCTGTACATTATCCTTAATGGTTCATTGCAGACATTTTATTCTGCACAAAGTTCCAGATATTTTTAAGTACAGCTTGTACTTCTGCCTGAGCTATGACAATAAATTTCTGTCCTTGTAAATCATGCTGAAAGATCTGCTTTTCTGTTGGCTTGCATTATATTAAACTCTCTTCTGAACCTTAATTTGACACCCTTTTCCCCCACAGTGTTTATAAAAGCCATGACATAGAGTAAATGCCCAATAAATATACATTGAACTAAATGAAATCTAGGCGCATATTTCATTGTTGACAGGTATGATAGCCACAAGAGCAACATGGTTATGAAACAGGTTAACGAACTGGCAAAAATTATGGCTAAGGAGCTACTATGGAAACACACCAGATTATTACTAGCAGGTAGAGAGTGTTTGGGTAGAGGCAAAATAAAGAATCAAGTTAGGGTGGGGTCTTGCAATTAGAAAAAAAAGAAAATGAGAATAACTTAGATTGTCTTGGAAATAATGAGACAAATAGACTTGTAAGGCAAAGGTCCCTGGAAGGGAGTGTGGAGTGTGAAAACGTGACAACAATAAAAGGTTCCAAACATAATCAATAAAAAACAATCAAGGTCAAACTCAAGGGGCATCTGAGGTGTTTGTGGTAAGACTCACCTTGTGATGTCACAGGAGTCCACTGCAACTTCAGTTCTGGGTGCATTGCAAGCATTCCTTCAACATCAGTGCACACTCCCTGCTCATTGGCTCAGATTGAGGTTATTGTATGCCAGCTATACAGAGTTGTCTGCCCGTATGGAAACATGATTGCTTAATTATGGGAGACTAAACCTTTCAATATTTCCTGTCTATGATTCCTCAGCATACAAATTCCAGATTATGTTTCTGGGTGGCACTGTGTTAGCATATTTTATTTTAAAAAACTGCTGCTTGAATGGGAGATTTGATTTTTTTTAAAGGTCATTAAATGAATTTTGGCTTACAATTATGACAAGGTTTCTGAAATGGTTTTAAACATATTTCTGATATTTCACACTTCATATTAATGTGATTCATATTAATGTCACCAAATGATATTCTTAACATGGACTATAAAAACAAAAGGTAGATTAACTATGAAAAACATTGAAAATGTTCTATATTTGCAGTATCCAGACAAAACTTAATTCTTTATGTAAAAAATAAATTCATCTGATTTGTATGTTAATTTACTCCCATGTTTAGCAAATTATAAACTTACATATAGACTAAAAAATATTTTAAAGTATTCTTATAAATTGCTAGCAGTAAACATTTAATTTAATGCCTATATTATAAACTTGGATACCCAGGGCTATATAGAAATTTCTCAGATGAAAGTTTTACAAGTGGAAATGCTTAAGAATCCATAGAGTTTTGGGCCAGCCTGCTCTAGGGAGTGAGTTCTAGGATAGCCAATGCTACACTGAGAAACCCTATCTCAAAAACTTTTGTCTTCTATTTAAACCTAAATCATAAGTCAGGACCCTAAAGAAGAGGTTGGGAGAAGAGTCATTGAACCTCTTTGTTCCTCTTTGTGATGGAGTCACAGTGAATAAATCTCTCTGCTTAGTGCTTTTCACTATTACTTGTTTCTCCAATTGCCCTGTTGAAAATGGGTGGCCAAACCCAGCTTATTGTAGCTGTTGTCTTAGAGTTCTCTAGAGTTACAGAACTTATGGAATGTCTTTATAATGGGAATTCATTGTAAAGATTTACAGTCTGTAGTCCAACTAACACAACAATGGGCAGCTGTGAATGGGAAGTCAAAGAATCTAGTAGTTGCTCAGTCCCACAGGGTGTTTAAGCTGGTCTTCTAGCAAAGTAGGTTCCAACAGATGTGCTCCCAAGTAAGTGCAAGCAGCCAAGGAGTGAATCTTCCTTCTTCCAGTGTCCTTATGTCCCTCTGGCAGAAGGGGTGGCACAGATTAAAGGTGTGTACTGCCACGCCTGGATCTGGAACTTGCTTTGTCTCAGGCTGATCTTAAACTCAGAGATCTGCTTACCTCAGTCTCCTGCGATTAAAACCTTTGCCTGGGCCTAAGGTTTTCATGGCCAATATGCCTCAAGATCACCATGTCAACATCTGGGTCAGAAGCCTGTATCATCCAGCCTGAAGATCTGGATCACAGGTGTGCCTTCTGTTTCTGGATTGTAGTTCATTCCAGACGTAGTCAAGTTGACAAGCAGCAATAGCCATCACAGCTGTTAAGGCTCTAACCTAACACTTTCTAACACATGACCGTTAGGGTCCAACCCCTGATAATTCCTCTACATCCCATATTGCCACACTGAGGACCAAGCTCCCAACACATGAACATTTAAGGACTACAAGCACACCATAACCAAATCAAAATACAGAAGAATTGAGACTTGTCAGTACGTATAGGGGTGGTGAGTATGGATAACAGGTGGACTCCTCCCTGTGGTGCTGACTTTGGCTCTGTCTGTCGGGCATGAAGTTTAGAATCTTCTAGGATGTTACATGTTACCACTAGAAAAATTTTTTTTCTTTTTTCTTTTCCACTTGACTGCTAATGCCAGACAGGCTTTGTTTTGACTACATGTTGGAGTTTATTCTAGGGAACACTGAAAATCACAAAAGAACAAGACCAGAAAGCCCTACAACCTTTGAATGATAAGAGGGCCAGCTAGAAACTCCATACTGACTGTCATGTATAGCTGAAAGTCCCTTGCACCCTTACTTGCTTTGCTTGTCTGTTGTTACATGGGTTGCAAATTGCATCCTAGGACAACAAACCTCTGATGAGCTAGTACTTGGGTGATTTCATTTAGATTCACTTCTTCAAATTTTTATTTTTTAAATAGAGCATCCTAATATACAGATGAAAGATAATAATTTTTCTCTTAACATGCACTTACTTCTTGGGAATGTACCTATCATTATGCCTTATTATTCCACCACAGTATAAGCTTTGCTAAGGGGAAGAAAAGGCAGCTTGTCTTAATTAATTAATGAAAGAGAGGAAGGAAGCAAGAAAGAGAAAGGAAAATAAAGAAAGAGATGGGAGAGAGGAGAGAGAGAGAGAGAGAGAGAGAGAGAGAGAGAGAGAGAGAGAGAGAATAAGACTGAATATAAGTGGTGCTATATATAAAAGCTATTATGGGTTACCAAGGAAACAAGAGTTCTACAAGTGACAGAAAGAAAAGAACATTAGGTTGTTGTGACAAATGACACTTGAAGTAATGCTTTTCTTGTGGTGCTTGCTTTTATTTCGCATGGCTCTGAACAGAACATTATTATTAAATGATAGATTAATGTGATAAATGAAAGGTCTGGCTTGTGGATTTGTTTGTCCAACACTGGAATAACTAAGTAAGAGAAAGCAAAAATCAGCTGGACCATCCGACTCCACCTTGGGGGAGGATGGCTGATGATGACTAGCAGAGTTGCAGGCAGAGTGTGTGCTTTCATGGTTCCCGAACACAGCAATCTTCAGGCAGCAGTGAGATAAGCACAGCTAAAAATACAACGGCTGTGTGACATCAAAATGATCAGTGGCTTACACTCTTTGATACATTGTGTATATTGCTAGTGCTTGATAGTTAGTATTCTAACATCTGCTGTGAAAGATGAAAAATTATATATGCATACATGTGCATTATATATAAAATCAATCCTCTCTCTCTTCTTTTCCCTTAGTAACCTATTGCTTTCAGTGGAGGAGTTCTTTAATGTCATGAGTTCCTAACATCCAGCATCAGGGGGCTGAGTAGGTGACAGCTCAGGTATTTGTAGGTATTAAGATACACCATACCTAAAGGCAGTTGGGTTTGATACACATGGAAAAGAATAGGCAGGCTTTTTCTCTGATTGTGGCAACTGAGGACCAGGCTGTAATACTGACATCTTTAAGGCTTATCCTGCTCATCCAGATATCTCCCCAAGTCCTGTCTTCATTCATTCTTGGTCTGCCTACCTTGATTGACTCAGAAGATTTCTGATGCTTTCATTTATTTAGCCAGAATGTAAGAAGACATCACTGACACATTGAAGACCGGGCTGCAGTGCCAAGTGCAAATGGTGCAGGCATTACATTGTTTTGCCTGTATACTTCAGTCTGCAGAATGCTAAGGTAGAAGGCTCACAGGGCCTTCCTCAGTGCCTTAGTATGTGCTGTCTATGGTGAGTTCACAGCCCTTGAACAGGCTTTGGTTTCAAGCTGTAAAAGTATCTTTCATTTGCCTAATGTAATTATCATCGCAGAAGCTTACTGATTAATAAGCTCACCCTTTCTAGTTCTTTCTGAACTCTGGCTGGCTGGTTCAACTTAGTGGTTCTGGCTCAAACTCATCTCCAAGCTGACTGATTCAATCTGGCTTCTCTCAGCTACTCACTGAATTGCTCTGCCTAGCCTCAAATGAACTCGAGCAATTTTTTTTTTTCTAATTTTCTGGCTCCTTCTTACACTTTTGCTTCAATTGCATCTGCTGACCTGTGCTGAACTACGCAAATTCACAAATAAACTTAATTCTACTGCCCTACAGTCACTGCACTGACTCTTCACTCACTGACTGTACAGCACTGAACTCAACGGACTAAACAGAACTGACTGAGTGCTGGAACTAAAGATGTGTACCACCATGCCTTGACCTTAGCTTTTCTTTACGTGGAGCTTGCTCTGGAGGCCTTGAACTCAGAGATCTTGCCTTTAACTTTTGGGATTAAAAGTGTATGTGTATTCCAGTCAGAGTAGCTACATCGCCGACTAAACTTTCTCTATAGCAAGCATTTCATTTCTGTGCATCTGAGAAGCACTGACAGCCTTCTCTCTGGCTTGCGTTTTTGAGAATGTTGTTTTAGCACATAGCTTTGCTAAGACAGAGATAATATCTCCCTCTGGAGCAGCAGCAAGCTTTGCTCTTCAGTACTATAAAAATAGCATCTCCTTTGGGAACAGAGGCTGTACAATTTTCGGGAATTGTATTACAAACATCTGGGACTTTCTAATCTCAGGGTGCTTCGGTTGTAGCATAAACCCACAGCGAATGAGGAATCTATCAAGCCACTTTCACATAGTTTCCACTGGGTTTAGAAGATAAATAGCCTATGACAAATATGAGACAATAAATACTTTTGAAGTCAACCAAGGTATTAGATATCATCTCCTAGCATCCATAACATGGAGCAGTCAACCGCTGAGAAAAAGCAAGACTCAGAGTTCCTGTGACTTTTGAAACTGCTAATTCCACTTGCCTATCAAACCTCTAATTTATATCTATTGCAGTCTCATCACTCTCTGTTTTTATGAAAGAGTACAATCCACTGCTCTTTCTTGGGTGTACGAATGGACATGTCTGTACATAGCAGTATGGATGCCAGAGCCTAACATTGAATGTTTTCCTCTACCATACTCCACCATATTTTTTGAGACAGCGTTTCTCACTGATCCTGCACCTCACTTATCGCACCAGACTAGCTGGCCAGAGAGCTCCAAAGAACCTCCTTTCTCTGCCTTCCCTGTGCTGGGATTACAGGCATCCACAACTATGCCCTGGTTTTTACATGCACTCTAGGGAATTGTAGTAGCAAACACTTCATTGATTGCGTCTTTTTTCTATTTTTTTTTAATGCACAAGCTGTCTTCGATGGTCTCAAATTCTTTTTGACATATATTTGTCCTCCTTTGAGCTTGTTCTTAATTTATAGCACAAAGGAATATGTGAAAAAAATCTTGTACTTTTCCTACCACTATACTCGGTTTATCCTCTTTCTCTGTGGAATTCTGATTCCATTTATGTTTAGAAGCTAATATGTGTACAGTAAGTCCAAGCTGGGAGTGACTGCATTTTTCCAGAATTTGTAGTAGGTCTCAGAATTAAGAGTCATAAGTCGATCAGCTACGATACTTAAGCCTCAGAGAAGACTCTAAACAATGAGGCTTTGTGAGTTACAATGCTAGAGGGACAGTCCCCTAAATATTGCTCTTCTGCCACCAACTGCAAGTTCTGGAAAAATTCAGTCTC
The DNA here is from genome assembly GCF_004785775.1 of Grammomys surdaster. Taxonomy (NCBI): domain Eukaryota; kingdom Metazoa; phylum Chordata; class Mammalia; order Rodentia; family Muridae; genus Grammomys; species Grammomys surdaster. Next base: position 761,204 of record NW_021620189.1, on the reverse strand, counting down.
TCTGTGTACAGACTATTTACTAGAGAGCACTAGGAGTAACAGTGTATCAGAGTATATTGCAGAGAAAGGGTATAGACTAAAATTCATCTGGGGAAGAAGCAGAGTTGTGCCAAATGCAGAGCTAGTTTCCTCCAGTTCCACAGTCTTAAGGTGTGTTACCACCGTGGTGTCTCTGCATGGCAATGTGCATGAGTGTGATTACACAAGGAGGGCTTGAAAGCCTCAGTGTCGAGAGATCTTCTAAGATCTCTCAAGTAGCATGACTAATAGATTTGATCTATGACCCTTACTACTGACACCAACTGCAAATTCTGGAAAAATGCAGTCCCCTTCAGCACAGATTACTCACTAGAGGAGTTAAGGACTCCTGAAAAGATGGTGCTCTCACAGCACAATGAATAGAGAAACGTTACCCCACTCTCCACGAAGTTGGTATCCTGTGGTACAAAGTCTTTACCCCAGTGTTCTTTCCAATATGGCCATTGTCTGTAGAGGCTGGGTGTTTAGGTGGGATGTTATGACTTCAGATCTAAAGTTATGAGAGTGATAAAGGGAGAGTGCAAGACTGCAGGGAGTTCATTAGGCGATCAATTCAAGCCCTGATTGGCTATGTGTTAATTGCTAGTACAAAGACAATGATGATTATTTCAGGGGGTGTCTTCTCTCAAGGAAATGGGTGAGTTGGTGAATAAACATATATTATTGGTATTTTAACTTTGTTTTCATCTTTAGCACTCACCCCTTCCAAAATCTCTAGAGAGTAAAAAAGAGGTTGTTTGGGGAGGCAGTCTGCAAAATCTGGCAGTGCTAAATACTAGAAACCCATTCACTACTGGCCTGTTAGACTGCTGAATGCTAAAAACAGTCATTACTGGATTGTTGGTGGATATTTTTGCTCCATTGTCTGGTCATGATTAGCTTCCTCTATATATCTGAGCATGTTTGGAAGAGCATGAGGACTTTAAGGACCATGATCGATCAAAGGACTGAGGTAACACTGCTGCTGTAGTGTAAACTGGTGCATGTACTGTAGGAATCATCGTGGACATTGGAAAGAATAAATAAGAACAACCTGGAGGTAGGGGTACCATGGCAGTAGGCTGTGTACTCTTAGAAACCTAACACATTCTAAGTCAGCAAACCACAGAGATCCTTGCACATCCACGGTTACTTATAATACCCGTGATGTAAAGACAGCCTAGATGTCCATACAGGTAAAGAAGAAAGAAAATGTGACATGCATACATACATAGGAGTTCTGCTCATCCGGGAGGAACAAATGAATTATGTCTTTTTCAGAAAATGGATGGAACTGGAAATTATCATATTAAATATATAAATAGACTCAGTACAACAGATACAGCATGTTTTCTTCATATGTGAAATATGGTCTTTAAAAAATATGTGCCATTAAACTAGAAGGGGCCAGTTTGAGGAAGAAAGGGGCCAGCAGGGTAGGATAATGGATTGGATGTGGATGTGTCCAAAGTGCATTCTATTTGTGTCAGAAATGACATAATGACACATGGTTTTCTGCAATGAATATATACCTCAAAATCCAGAGTGGCAATGGTGCTGTGAATGTGGATTTGTGTTTAGAAGCTCCTTTGTGGCGGTTCTTTCTTTTGGTACTTGTTTACATCTTACTGTGGACATAAAATCCCTGCTTTAAAAGAGTTCATCAGAATTGTTAGCATGTTACTATGAAGGAAATATTTTTGCTACTCTACTCAGCAGAATGACATTAGTATCCTTCTGCAAGGTAAAATCTGACCCTCAAGTGATGAGGATTGAGCTGGGATACTTGTGGTTGTTGCAGTTTATGTGAAGGTGAGGATAGTGAGTCCTCCACTTCTATCTTATGAGGGATTGGATGTCACAATATAATTTTATCCTCACTGCTTTCTCAAGGAGCACAGGAGGTCTTCATTCTTCCTAATAAAGATGACTTTAATAAAAGGTCAATTACTTTTTGTTATTTATGAGTCTTTTGCTTGTTGGCAGCAGAAGGCCCTAAGGACAGGTTTAAGTTTAGGCAACATGATGCTAATACAGATATCTAGTATGGGTCAGCTAGAACATGGCTGATACTAGAATCTTAGTGTGTGGTGGCTATTCCTGGTAGACAACTTGACTACATCTGAAGTAAACTACAATCAAGAAATAGAGAGCATACCTGAGATCCTGATCTAGAGGCTGGAAGATTTAGTTTCTGTCCCAGATCTTGACATGGGATGATACACACTTTTGATCTTGAGGCACAGTGTCCATGAAAGACATAGGCCCAGGCAAGATAGTACATGGCTTTAATCCCAGGAGTTTAAGTGATTTCTGGTAAGAGTCATTGGTTGTACACAGCAGTTCTTGAAGAAGAGTCCACACCTTATGCTGGAGCCAATCTGACATAAAAAGAAAGGATCAAGTCAACACTGCATTGAAGAAAATTGATCTACTGTGGATCAAACTTTAGCAACACTGCACAGTCCAGAATAGAGTTGTTCATCCTTACACAGACTGGCTGACCCAAAACTGCAGCTCCCTTCTATTGCCTGGCCTCAGAGAAGATGCTGTACATGTCACTAACCAAGGGAAAGAGCAAAATTCAAAATTGGAAGTGTTTTACTGAATGCATATCAGTTGTGTATAATACAGTCAATAACTCCAAAGTTGACCCCCCCCCCGGTTGGAGACTGCCTCTATTTAAAACCAGCTACCTTTTCTCCATTGAGAAGTGAAATCTATCTCTCTACCTCCTGGAAACTGGACTAGCCTGGTACTGGCTACAATGGAATACAGCACACGTGGTGCTAGCCAAGGTCTAATCTTTTTTATTTATTTATTTTTTTAATTTCTTGGGGTCTTAATCCATAACTCAGGCTGAGTTTCAACTTAAGAGGTTCCTCTTTCAGGTTCCAACATAGTTGGAATTAAAAGCCTGTACCACTATACCTGCCTGAATCAAGCTGTTAACAGGATGGTTCATTCCTGGTTTTTTCCTTCTGGAAACCATCCACCACATGTGAGAAGCCAGTGATTTGCATAGAGTGAGACAGCATGTTGTGAGGTACCAGGCTTCAGCAAGATGTGCAGTGACTCCTGTGCAGAGAGTGACTGGACAAATGTCATGTGACATAGCATGTGAAATAGCTGAGTCCTTCTTGACTCAGCAGGGTTACAGGGTTGTTTTTGTGCGGCTGTGTTTTGGGAGTGCTTTGTTCTATAAACTCCAATAACCAATAATTTCAGTTTCGGAGAAGTCCTGAAGATTAGCAAACAGCACAGAAACAGGGCTGGTATTGGGTTGTTTGAGAGTGCAGAAACTTGACAACCATCATAGGTTCATCTGACCAGCCAGCTTCTGATCAGGTTCTGTCAGTTTGAGGTACTGATAGATCAGAAGGCAAAAGAAAGGGCAATTTTTTTGGTTTGTTTTTTGTGTTTTGTTTGTTTGTTTGTTTGTTTTCAAAGCATTTGATTTCTTTGGTTCCAGTCTCTGGCGTTAACCAGAAGTAAAAAACAAAACCTGAAAACCACCAACCAACCAAAACAAAACCTTAACTTAGTTAGGAGCACATGCTCCTAACTTCTGATAATACTACCTATGCCCTCTATCTACAGGGCCCCTAGCTCAGAAGGAAAGCACTGGTCCAGCATATACAGGGCATTGGGTTAGCTCCCTAGTAATAACAAATGGAATTAATAAACATTTTTAAGTGCATTGTGCTCTTCTGGCTAGATACCAGTTGACATATGCTTCATAAGCAACAATGGCCAGGGAAGACCCGAAGAGATTTTTCCTTTGCTATCTTTTCTTGACTACAAGCACCGTAATAACCTCATGACTTCTCAAAATTGAGGTAGTGGGAGGTCACAGGCATAGTAGCAAAATATTTATTTAAATTTTCACTAAGTATTACTTGAGAGTCCTGGAAGAAATTGATGTGATGGTGAACTGCCTCCTTCTGACTGCACTGGAGAGACTCTAGCAAAATGAAATTACTCAAGGTTCAACTTCATCGATTTACAACTGAAATTTTGTGAATCATGGCCTACAGATAATTCCATATAGTTGCAAAATAAGAGAGAGCTGAACATCAAGCCTATGGTTTCATTCTCTAATCCACAGAGTTATAAGGTGGAGTCACGGCCTGTTTATAACATACAAGTAAAATGCTGGGTACTGTATAAGAAAGAATGGATAATGAGGAAACTCACTGAGAATATTGGAGTCGACTTAGCTGAAGCCGAAAACCATGAAAGTCAAAATTTCCAAAAGGCCAATAAAACTTGAGAACATTTGACTGATGTTCATTTTACAGCCTCACTAGCTTGTCATTCAGCTGTACATGAAGTATCGCCTCCAGACTCACCTTGTTGTGTGATAATTATGTTCCCTGATCTCCTCAGTGGAAGTCAGCAAGGCTAAGGCTTGATGGAAGATGAAGATTACAGTAACAGCACTTGTATCTGCTGAGAGGAGTCAAGAAAACAGTTGTTGTAAACAGAAAAAGTAATACAGTTACAGATTCTCTAACGGAGACAGAAGAAATGACCATTAAGTCACTCAGATATTAATAACTGCAGATCCCATCATTCAGGGCTGAAAGAACTAGAAAAATTGGCATTCTGCTGAGACAGGCTCTTCCTCTGCATGGGCCCTGCTGTGTATTACCATTGCTATGGGAACCACACTCTGTCACCCCATACAGGATCTGCTACAACGACTAGGGCTGTTGAAGCCTGGTTTGCTACTGCTGTCACTGCTAGTAGCTCATAGCTCTCATCAGCACCTGTCAGATTCAACAGTGCCATTGTGACTGTACTTGTGGGCAGTCATCAGGGGACAGTTACTGCTACAGAGGCATTATCTGAAGCATCATGCTCTTCTTTCAACGTGGCATCCTCCAGTCTTCCAATAGATGAATCAGAAGTCTATAGGAAAGGAAATCTGAAAAATGTTGTTTGATTTGGTGCACTCACGAAAGGTAAAAACATATCTCATGATATGAAAGAAGATAAAGGCAAACAAAAAAAAATGATCACAAAAAGCTAAACCTTTGAACAATAGCTATCCATACCCCAGCCTTATCAGCATTATGGTTCTATACAACTGAAGTGCTCAGGTTTGAGTTTGGGGGATTATCTAGGAACAACAGAAGCAGTCTTACTGTCTATCTGTGTCTGCCACAGGAGACAGCCTGGGGTGAAACCTTTAGATAACAAAGGCTGAAGGGTGGGTGGGGGAGCACCCTCATAGAAGCAGGGAGAGGGAGGATGGGATAGGGGGTTTCCAGAGGGGAGACAGGAAAAGGGGATAACATTTGAAATGTAAATAAATTATACACACACACACACACACACACACACACACACACATATATATATATATATATATATGCGTCAGGCTGAAGCCGACAAGGACTTCTGAAAGGGAGTGAGATGGAGAGGCACTTTGACAGGTATTTACTAAGGGCATTTTTGTTTAAGAAATAAGTTTTAAGAATTTGTTCTTGAAATTGGAAAGGGTGAGAAGGTAGGGTGGATCTGAGGGAAGTTAGGGGGCAGAGTTAGGGTGACTACAAAGAAAATACATTGCATGAACTTCTTCAAGAATTAATAAAAATATTTTATTAAAAAAAGGATCTGTCTTATGTCACATGATGTACAATTCATGAAGCAATAATTTGCAAATTCCTCAAATGATCTTTATAGCTATGTTTTATGTGGACTCCTAAGCAAGATGAAAATGTAGAATTACGATCCAGTTAACGGACAGAAGTACTACCTTCGTGTGATAGTGTAACTTTGCCAAAAACAGACTCTTACCTCTGACTGCCGTTCACGCTGTTGGTTTACGAATGGTCTGGAATCTTCTTGATCCAGATTTCCTGTTTTCTTAATCGAGTTTTATTACGCAGTGGTTCTCAACTTGTAGGTTGGGACCCATCTGGGGGCTCAAACAACTCTTTCACTGGAATCGCATATCAAATATCCTGCATATCAGATATTTTCATTGCAGTTCACAACAGTAGCAAAATTACAGTTATGAGGTAGCAACGAAATAATTTTATGGTTGGGGGTCACCACAACATGAAGAACTGTATTAAAGGGTCACAGGATTAGGAAAACTGAGAGCCACTGCACGAAGGTAAGCAACTGGAGCATGGTGGGGTTGGTGACAAGGTTTACCTAAGCTCTTATTAATGCTGCAGGGACTGGTTCAAACATTGATCTGTTATGCATTAGCCACTACACATGCAGGCTTGGGTTACCACGGCAAACATGCAGCTGTACACGCAGGATTTATTTCCAGCATTGAAGATTTTAAAGATTCCCACTCCTGAAAATGTATGTTTGCTCAGAACCTTGAGCCTAACTAAAAGTGTAATTCTTCCCAGAGACTGCTTCCATGCCTCAGTTTCCTGTAAGTTATTAGGCAAAGTGTGAGCAGATGAATAAATGAATGTAGCCTCCCTAGTTCCCTTTTGTATTACTCTGCAGTAAAGTAGTTTCTTCTGGGAGGCTGATTTGTTAGTATCTCGGTCCTAGTAACTCTCCTTCAGAAAGCTCCCTTCTCAACCCACAAGAGTCTAACTGGGTAGGTCCTGAAGGGTGGCTCCTCTGTTAGTGTTTCTAATTCGCTCACATCTTAACAGCTGCTAGCCATAGGAGCACAGGGACCAGGTAGTTTTAACTGCTTGACCGCTGTTTGTTCATACGCCATACTGAAGTATTGAACATTGATGGTCATTTTTAATGAAAAAAAGTCTCTTGTTCCCACACCGGGAGTCGAACCCGGGCCGCCTGGGTGAAAACCAGGAATCCTAACCGCTAGACCATGTGGGAACTGACGAACACTGCTACTAGTTTCAGTCAGTTGAATGATTCAAAGCAGCTTCCGCCTATAGCGCCCCGCCCTGTGTTTCGGCAGGCTGTCTCTGCGCCTGCGCGGCAGTACTGTGCCCTCAGTCCCTGCAGTGCAGGAGACATTCTGTCCGTGCGGCTGTGTTGCTGTTTGTGGCTCTCTCTAGTCCTTGGCGTTGCACCCAGCCCTCAGGCTGGACCCTGTTTCTAAACCTCGGCTTCACTCTCTGCAGTGCAGTAGGAGAAACAATGGTTTGAATGGGTCAGAACACTAGGCAAAAAAAAAAAAAAGGGTAGGACAGGAGCATTTTCCTCAAGGTTCAGAGCCTTGATGCGGAGACTATTAAACTGGCTTTTCCAAATACAGTTTAGATCGCCATTTTTACTGTTTGATTTTCATTCATTGAGATTAAGTCAAACTCTGAACTAAAACGGAATGAATGAAATTTCCAAATAAGGGCTGTTTTGCACAAAGGGCCTTTGAAGTTCTATTTTAAGATCTGACGTAGATCGCCTTATGTTATTGATGGGAGGAGGGTATTTAAATCTCTGACAATAGAATCTCCGAGGTCTGCACAGTGAAAGAATTCATTATACTAGCAAGCACTGGTGGGAAGATGCCTTTATAAATAAGGTCAACAAGCAGCCAAAGCACTGTAAAACGTTCATTATACACTTATCATACAAAAAGCATCCAAGGGGAGTGAGGAGGGCAGGAATCAGAATTATAAGGAAGGCTAAAAAGAGACATTTCTGACTGGATACGGAGAAGGTACCATTTGGCGGTGACATACAATTACATTTTAATTGATTGACAGATTTATTTGGTTCTAGAATTCTGGGTTGATTTCTGAACCTGGGGATGCTAGAAACACTCTACGACAAGTTATAGGCTCCTACCACAATTTAAAATAAGCTAAAATACCCGTTGAGGAGAGCCACAGAGGATGGAAATATACAGCTCTCAGAAAAGGTGTGCACTTAACTCAGACATTTCAATTCAGTATTCCCTATGGAGACCTGTGGCAGTCACATTTAGGAAGGATTGTTGGGAAGTTGGAGGACTCCTGGTAGCAGCAAATATTGAACAGGTACTTCGGAAGTCTGAGTCTTTGGCTTGCTTCTGTTTTTCAAAGACAGACTAAGGCCGTTTATTTACCTTCTGCACAAATTAGTTAGAATGACGTGCTTTTTCCTGCTGTGCTGCTGCTGAAAGCCAGCTACCATGCAGAGGTTCTCTTTCCCAGCTTTGTCATTTCCATTTCTGCCAGGCTCTACGAGATGGGTGGGTGTAGACTTCAGATGAACCGCTCAGGAAGGCAGTTGTGGTTGTTTCTTTCTCTGTTGGTTGACTTGTCTGAATGCAGTAGACTGAGAGGGCCAGGAGGACCCAAAAGCACAAAGCCAGCCCATAGAGTAGGATCTCCCAGAATCAACAGCACCTAAGGAACTTGTGGTACTCGGTGTGCACTTACAGTCGGAAGTCAAGTTTTGGTGCGTGAAATAATTGAAAATTTGGGCATATTTGTTAGTAATACTTGATGATGCAATAGCTTCCTCTAATAAGGAAAATCACAATGAAAAAATAACTGAATTTTCTAGAAGCTGATGGGCTTTTGGGTGAGAAGATTGAGGGAGGTATAGAAAAAACTGAAGTACAGTGGGAAAGAAGGCTTGAAAAATTAAGAACAAGGCAGTAATACCCTATATTTTTACAGTGGGAAAGAAGGTGTGAAAAATTAAGAACAAGGCAGTAATACCCTATATTTCTAGTTTCCCTCTTTTATTGGAAACTTGGTTACTTGGTATGGGTTTTGTGTATGTGTGTGGGGGGGGGGGTAGTGGTATAGAGGTCATTATATAGCCTAGGCTGGCCTTGAGCCCATAATCTTCTTTGCTCAGCCTCCTAAATGAAGACTTTTTTAGATCTGGAAAAAAAATGACCTGTAATTTTAAAGCCCTAAACCTTAAGACCATCCACAACATGTTTGTTTGTTTGTTTGTTTGTTTAGTTTTTCCCAAATCTTCCTACTCATGGAGCCAGTAAAATTCCTGCAGGAGACTTTCTTGTGTTGAGGCCGTGACACAGATATATTGAAATACTATGAGAATAATAAAAATGTAGGCGACAATGTTTCCATAGGGGAATGGACTATTTCACGATGACGGACCTTCTAAGTAAAAAGGTCATGAAGTGCTACTGACTGTGCAGGATATATATGCTGCACTGCTTTTTATTGGTATAATAATCTGGAAATTAATAGGGATAATGATATGGAAAGTACAGTGGCTCCAGCAGTTTGAAGCTTCCAAAGGGCCCACTGTGATTACCATCCTGGTCCTAGGATGTTGAGAAATGGAGTCTTTGAGAAGTAAGGCCTAGGAAGAGACCTTTATGTTCTTATGTGTGTCTTCAGAAAATAGTTTCCCTCCCCAAAGAGGGATGTTATAAAAGCTTCTTTAAACCTGGTGTCAAAGATGGAATCATTTGCTCACTCATGAGATACTAAAATCGCTGTCATTTCCCATGGCATAATGACATCTGTGGAATCAAAGCCAGGGGCATGACTTCTGTCCTTCAGATTACCCCTTCTTTATGAATTGTCTTCAGAAAACATACTTCATTATGGTAGTGAGAAGATCACTAATATGATGTGTGTATACGTATTCCCCTATGTTTTAGAGTCTAGTACCACTGACAGAAGTCTTAATTTTGAAAGCTGACTATTAATATGAATTTCCCTCTGTGCTGAAGTACAGTTGCTGTGTGAGTATTGAGTTGTGTGCTGAAGGTGAGCTCACAGTGTTATGCCAGAAGTGAGGGAAGCACTTGCTCTGTGCCAGTTGTTAGTGGGCACGGCTGTCCCTGAAGGCTGTAAGTCATCTGTTGTTTGTCTCCCTTAGCTACTGGAGAGGCCTCAGGCAGATGTAACACTTCTATTCTTGGATCACGTGACTGATCATTTTTCCAGCTAGCTTTGGAATGAGGATGTTACCTGTGTCGTGCTGTTGTTCACAGTGGGGCCCAGTCCTTTGTGAAGGCACTTGCCTCAGAAAGTAGCAGGGCAGATCCTGTGTTCTCTCTGCTTGTGTTTGTTGCTTTCTTTTTGACATTCACTGGAATCCGGTGACCTGATCTTTCCATTGTTACTTATTTGATGACTCTCTAAGTCTGTACTTTTCATCATCTCCACCATGAAAACATTAAAACCCTAAAATATAGCACAGACCTCCTCAAGGTAAAAGTCATATTTGATTTGCTATCTTGTCCATGCACGAATCCAGCACAGTATTCAGTACGAGCATGAGTTTTGATAGACGGAGGTTATTTCTGGTGATATAAGATTTTTGTGTTGAGCGATAGCTTTCTGTTACTGTAACAAATGCCTGAGTTAAATCAATGCAAAAAGACAAGGAGTTAATTTAATCTCACAGGTCCAGAGGTTTTAGCCCATGGCCATTTGTCCCTCTTACTTTTGAAGCAAGGTGTGGCAGTAGGTGTGGTGACTATCCCCTACCTCCCATACTGCTAGGAATTGAGAATATATATTATTATTAATTCTCATGTCATACCATATATTTTGATCATACTCATCCCCATACCTCTCTGTAACTCCTCCCAGACCTACCCCCACCTTAGTACCCTCCAACTTCTATCTTTAAAAAAAAACTTATTGAGTTCAATTATGTCCATATATTACAGTACATAAGATTTTTAATTTCATGAGATCCCACTTGTTTATTAATGGTCTTTTTTTTCTGGGCAACTAGAGTCTCATTCAGAAAGTCGTTACCTGAAGCTGTGTTTTGACTTGTACTCTTTACTCTTTCTCTTAGAACTATTAGGGTTTCAGGTATAACACCGGAATCTCTAATCCATTTGCAATTCATTTATGTACAACATTAGAGAGAAGGATCAGGTTTAATATTTCTCCAGTTTTACTGGCACTAATTTTTAAAGATCCTGTTTTGTTTTTTTTCCAATGTGTGTTTTCGGCATCTTTGTCTAAAATCAGGTGTCTATAAGCATGGGATATCGTATCAGAGCCCTTGGTACTATTTCATTAAACAATCTGTCTGTTTTTGTGTCAATATCATCCTGTTTGTACATTTTTATAAAATCACAGAACTATTAGAAGATGGCCTTGGGACTTGGAAAGGGTTAATCTGGGGCTGTAGGGCAAGAACTCTGAGTTCTTGTTCCAGCAGCTCCCTCAGTTCCACGGCCTATATTTGTTATATATCCTCATTAGGATATTCCCGAATTGTTGGGAAAGCTACCTGGCTTGTCTCAGGTCTTCTGTCTAATGTTTTTTATTAGTTCATGTTCAGCATCTTTAGTGGTTGTTAATCACATACTGGATACTAACATCTGGCATTCTAAATGTGGTCTTTGTCCTCCACCTTTTTCCTTTCCAATCTAATCCTCTAGGGAGTCTCCTAGCAAGATCTTTTGCTTATAAGATCCCATTTTTGAAGGAGAATCAGCTTTTTCCAGTAAGGAGCTTCCTGATAGCTTATCTAATCTCATGTGATTAATCCTAAATACATATACGTAGAGAAAGGCTAAATGTATGCTGTGAGATATGACCTATGTCTGTGTAAGCACAGACCAAAGCAAGTCTCTTTGTCACATGTGTCCTTCCCTTGGATAAGATTAGCAACTACAAATCCTTGTCAGTTTACACACATGGGTCTCTAGTCTGTTTGATTTTTCCTATAAACTAGATTAGTCGAAACCCTCAGTTGTAGCATGACCTCTACTCTCCAGTGGCCTCAGAAGAGAGCAACCTTCTGTTTCTTCAGGTTTTTCTTTAACTTACTCAATCAGAAACCACATCATGTAGTTCTTCTAGCCCTTCTAGCTAAGACACCCCGTTTCTATATTATATACACTCCCTTAACTGTACCTAGTTATCAGCCTTTGTTAAAGCAAGTATGACCTGCCACTCCTTCATTAAATCACAGTGGCATAACACAGCTGAGGCAGACTCAGTGCTACACTGTTCTCACCTAAGGTAAGCAGGCACATGCCTGCTACTCTGATAGCCACTATTTCATAGGAAGCCTTTAAAATGTGTTTATAATAAACATGCATTAATATTTTATATGTGTTTAAAGAGAACTTATTGTCACCTACTACTATTTTAATTTTTATTCATTTAACTAATTTATCACATAGTTAGTTCAGTGAAAAACTCTTTGACTCACTCAGTGCATTTCCAGAAAAACAAATTCCTCACAAGGCTCAAGTAAGTAACAGACAAAATGGAAATCTCAACATTCAAGTATATGTATTTCTAAAATGAAACAGTTCCTTAAGACTAGATTCTGGTTGTTTCATTGTGTATTAACTATAAACCATGTCATATCTGGGTCCCCCTGAAGACAAAGATGCTGGGAGAGGTATGGGGAAGGGGAGAAATCCTTTCAGAAGAGCAATATCTATGGATAATATATGCTCCTCTTTGATTGGTTTTGTCACAAACTACCCTTTAAATAATATTTGCACAGCAAGCAGCACTGGAAAGTGCCTCTGAGGCAGGTGTCAATCTATTTCCTGACCACAAGAGGAACATAATGTCTCCTTCTGTAGCACTAGGCTCAGAGTTGCTGGTTGTGATGCAAACTTGCTATGCAAACTGCCTGTGTCTCAGTTAGGGTTTCATTGCTGTGAAGAGACACCATAACCAAGGGAATTCTTATAAAAGAAAATATTTAATTGAGGCTGGATTATGTTTCAGAGGTTCATCAGTCCATTATCATCATGGACATTGTGCTGGAGAAAGAGCTAAAAGTTCTACATCTTGATCAGCAGAGACTAGAAAAGGACTCTCTCAAGACTGGGTGTACATGAGGATATATATGAGACCTCAAAGGTCATCTCCATAGTGACATAATTAGTCCAACAAGGCCACCTTCCATAATGCCACTCCACATGGGCCAAGCATTCAAACACATGGGTCTATGGGGGCCATTCCAGTTCAAACCATCACAGCCTGCATGGGCATGAACACATCCATGCTACCTGCAAGGAATGCAGATGTCAAGGAAAACTTATGTGGAAACCACCTGCTGTTCTGTACCCCAGAGTCCTTTGTCCATGACAGAAGAGACTTCTTTTTGCTGTATTATTAGGATCTCAATAGTAACTTTCTCAGGGCGCCTAATGGTTACTAAATACTTGAGGCATCTTTGAAACATCCTGTTAAGTTATAATTCCAACAATTCTACCACCCCAAGGGAGACACAGTTACTCTAAAACAGAGCCATGCAAACTTGAAAAACAACTCCAGTTCTTATCTAACTCCTTTGGGTGAGTTTAAAATTGATCACTAACTCCTAAGGATGCTGTGCAGTCTGCTCATGGGCCTTGCTCAGTATGAAGTTTCAGGGTATAGCTAACAGGTGGTCTGATTCATTTGCCTGCTGAGTCCTTAGTAGAAATGATTCTGAACAACAGGCCACCCAGATTGCCTGGAACGCTCCTGAATAGTTCTTCATCTTCAATATGATCCTTGATGATATGTTTGTTCATTAGTGTTTAAAAGTCTCCATCCCAATTTCTAGGGACTAAGTGCAGACCCCTGTGATTGATCCAAAGCTTAAAGAAATTCAAGTTTTCTTCCTAATCAATTGAAGGGGGAAAATGTGGAATCCCAAAATTATCTTCACCATATCACAGCCAGTAGGGTTGGGGAATGGTGATCTGAAGTGCTTTGAAGAGGTGTATCCCACATGAACCACTTTTCTGGGCTTTGTCTGAGTTCTTTGGTTGTTCACTCACAGTGGAAGAAGCACATTCCAAGTACAGCTCATTGTGCACACAGACTAGACTTCTGTGCTTGCCTTGAGGGGCTCAAGCATAGCTCCCTCACAGAACCAGAACTCTAATGCCATCTTGAATTATTGGAGGCTTATCCTTTGGCAAGAACCACAACATAAAGTGTGAACTGGATGAGCAGGAAGGGCATGCTCAAGAGGTCTCATATCCATCAATCAAGTGCCCTCTCTGAGTACTCTCCATGGACAGCAGTGTACTGTTTCTGGACTCAGATTTCTTAGAAAGACCATCTCTAGCTTTACTATGTCACATTCTAAAACACCTTCCCACGTTCCCCTAGTAGAATCTTTTCTGATGGGCTAATGTGTCCCTCATAACTTATATGTTGAAGCCCTGACCCCAGAGCCTCAGAACGTAACTGTGTTTGAATATAGGGTCTTTATTTGCTGACATTTTTAATAAAACCTTTATTGTTATATATATAATTATATTATATATATATAATATATATATATATATATATATTATATATATATAATATAATTAGCATAGCACACAATTACCATGTTACATTATCCAATGCTATTTAGTGTAGCATGTTCATACTATGGTGAAGTCATTACTGTTTTCAATTTTAGAACCTTGTTGACAATTACATGTATATAATGATCATGTTTACTCATTTTACCCTCTTATCTCCTTCTTCCTTCTGTTGACCTCCTTCCCAAGTAGTCCACTTACTACTCTCTTAGTGTGTGTGTATGTCTTTGAGCATGTGTTTGTGTGTGTATGTCTTTCAGTGTTTGTGTGTCTGTTTTGCCAATGTATCACCTCTGTGTGTTCATGATTAAAACAATCATGGCTTGGTTTTATATGCATATATTTATATATATCATATACATCATATACATATACATCATAAACATATGCATACACATATCCATACACATATGCATACACATATACATATACACATTCACACATATATATATACACATATACATACACATATGGCTGTGGAGTTCAAATATGTCCTTCAGGTGGATTCTAATTCAATATGAACAGCATTCTCATAAGAAGGGGAAATTTGGACACAGAGAGACACTGGGGATGTACATGCACAGAGAAAGGGGCACTAAGAAAACAGCAGAAAGATGTGTGACTGAAAGCCAACAAGGGACATTTCATTTATAAATGATGATGATGACAATGATGATGATGATGTCACTGATGACATCAATATACTAGTACTTTACTCTGGGCTTCCAGATTTTCAGAACTCCCAGTTCATGAATTTCTACTGTTTAAGACACCTAACATATGGTACTTTATTATGGCTGTCCCAGCACACTGATGTGTTATTAGCCCACTATTAAAGGGTTCCAAAAAGGGTTGTCACTACAATCCTGACACAGTCGGTTGGGAACTTTCTCCTTAATGATCAATTCTCTACTGGGATGCAGGTTCCATTTTTCTTTCTTCTCCAGTAATAAAGAGAAAATGGCTACCATTCTCTATGTAATGGCTCTTCACAAAGGTAAGCACTTGAAATAAATCATCACTTTCCAGATTGAATAAATTGAACTCCATGGAGTGCATGCGAAAGAAGAAAACATTCTGGTCTAAAAGAGAACATACTAAAAAAATGAGGGAGAGATGCTAATGGGAGCCTGTGACGTTGATGGAAACGAGGCAGCAAGTCTAATTTATCCTTCCTCTCTCCTTCCTACTGCATTTTGCATTTGGTTTCCATGGAAATCCACTTCTGTGGATGATCTCTTCTCCCAGGCGCTACAGGAAGATTTTTTTTTCAATTTGCATAACACAGTGATTTATGTAGCAGGCAGGGAGGGGACAAAAAGGAAGGCGGTATGGAAGCTGTCACTATATCTCGGATCTTTTCTCGTGCCTGTACCTACTCCGTGTTTAAAACATTAGGAGCCACAGGGCTGGCAACAAATCACAAGGTTTTATTGCTTTTGACATTTATTTTTCCTTTTCCTTGTTTCATATATTATGTATGTATGTGAATGTGCATGCACATCCGTGTGGGTAAAAGCCTGAGGTTGACATTGGGTGTGGACCTGTTTTCTCCCTCTAATTCTTTAAAGCACGGTCTCTAATTTCCCCAAACTTGTCTATATGGCTAATCTAGCTATCCAGTTTATTCCAGAGTTCCCTGTTTCTGTCTTCCATATACTAGAATTATAAATGGAGTTCTATATCCTCCCAGTTCTGGGTATCTGAACTCTGGTCCTCATGCTTGTTGATTACCTGACAGTTGAACCATCACACTGACCCATTTATATGGTTTTAAGAACCAAAAAGCAACTCTTCCTATACCCATGGGTATTTTATTGGCAAAATACAGGAGTCAACCAAATCTGAGAGATGTTATGAAACAAAGGCCATTTTTTAAAACGATGTTATCTTTGTACCTCTGGTGATCAATCCTGAGTGCTTGCATGCTTGCTGCCATGTCTAAATTCCATTTCTTGCCCAAGCCATCCCACTAATAAACAAGATTCAGGAAGCCTCAAAACAGAGGATATTGTTAGTGTTTTGCCCCATCCTTTGTGCCTCATTCTGCTACTCTCTTGGTACATAGTCCATTATTTTGCTGCTTCTGAGAGTCTGTTCCAACATTAGAAAGCATTTAATAAGGGCTTACATATTCAGAGGGTGTGTTTATTGCCATCATTTTGGAAAGTATGACAATAAGCAGATAGACATAGTACAAGGACAGTAACTGAAAGCTTACATCTGATCTACAAGTATGAGACAGAGAAAGAGAGAGGTGGAGGTGGGATTGAGAATGGCCCAAGTCTTCTGAAACCCCAAGCCCACTCCCAGTTACATACCTCTTCTAAGAAGGACACGCATTCAAATCCTTCCCGAAGAGCTCTGCCATTTGCAGGCTAAGTATTCCAACATACAGGCCTATGGGAGCCACTCTCCCATTGGACACCACACATTCTATTCCATGGTGCCCATAAACTTGTAACTACATCATAATGTCATTGTGTGAAACTGTGAAGGTGAAGCCTGGATTGCGTGAAGACACAAGAATGTTGGAAATGTCGCAGGTGTAGGATACCAGATAAGGAGAGCTGCAAGACAGAGTAACCTTTCTGGACCTCCATGTAGGGACTTTCCTGCCCCATGCCTGGCCTCAGCAGTCTTCCTTAAGAGGTGATTCCACAACCTGTTTATTCCTGTATTCTTCATGACTCAAAACTCAAAGAACCTTCTGGCCTATGCTACCAAGTTCTGGTTGGTATGGAGCCTGGTCACCTCTTTTAATTACATTTGCATAAATTTTTATTTATTGATGCTTTTCTTTGTTGCAAAAGCTTACCTGTTTATAAATTAAAGAATTAAATGTATGAGGTCTTGCCCTAAGGCAATAAAGGGGATGCTACTCTGTTTATTACACTAAGCAATAGACCTCCTTTTTTTCCCTTCTCAACACAAGTTTTGGCTCCAACAATTAAATATCTTGGTGCTCTTTTACCCCCTCAAACTACATTTTTTATTTTGTTTACTCTATTTGCATAAAAGTACTCAATAATGACCAAACAATAGAGTCAAGACTGAATTTTTAAGAAAATAAAATAAATCCTTTAATATTGTTATTATATTATAATCAAAGCTATAGCCACTAGTAACATCTGTTCTGATGGGAAAAAGGGCTATAAAAACAAAAATTCAGAATATCTTAGTGGCCTTTATCAACCTTGGCTTTTCAGGCTCTCTTACACACAGAGCATCCAGCTCGGCAAACATTTTTCTCACTCCCATCACCTTAAGTTTGTCCCCTGGTCCAGTCCATGCCCTGGTGCCTCTTATATCTAGTTCTCCATGATCCGATGGTCATGGTCCCACAAATACCAAGCCCAGAATACCCACCTGTCTCTTGTCATTCTGTATCTTTGACAGTCCATGCTAAAATTTACAGGATATGTTTCCTGATTCACAGTCATTTTGAAACTACCTACATTCTAGTTATTCAGTGAAAACTGTCTCTACAAGATCAACATCCAGGTCATTTCATAGAGACAATGGCTGCCAAGGCAACAGTTCTCTTTTCTATTCCAAACATATATGCCACATCATCCCACTAGTCTTTATAAACACCTAGCCACTCTGAATAAGAGCACTTTGCTATGTCGTCTTCCTCTGTAACATAAGCTCCTCACACCAAGCATTCAGCTATTTGCTCATGTCTGGGTCTACAGAGCCTAGAGCTTTACTGATTCTCCAAAATATATATACTTGTTAAATGAATAATGATCAAAGAAATTAATAGACATCCTCCTGGAGCAGGCTTCCTTCCTCCGTTTCTCTCTAGTTAATGACAATCCTTTTTCTAGCCAGCAAGCAAAAGGATCTGCTTGAAATTCAAAACACGTAGTGTCATCTTCCAGAGGACCCTGGTAAAATAATAATTCCATGTGTCCTGTGTAAAATGCAAAGGGCAGGGTAAAGAATCTATTTAACCTGGAATTCATCATTAATTAATTTAATGAACCATATATAAATATATAAATTCTATTTCACTAATTATCAAAAAATTCATCAGGAGGTCTTCTATTATTGTAAATTCTGTTTAATTAAAAGCCTAGGGTAGCAATAAACAGCTGGTCCTCATTATTTAAGGATTGCATATTTGCAAATTCATCTTTACGTTAACATTTATTTAAAACTCTAGAATGAATACTTGTGGTGATTTTATGACCCGTCAAAGACTTTGACAGCAGCTAAAAACTTGTATCTATAAAAGAATAAAATCCAAAATAAGGTAGAGCTAGGTGGTGTAGCTATTCCACTCTCTACTATATGAAGACATTTTTTTGTGGTATTCTTAGGACCGCCACATTTTTCACATTTTTTTTACCTTTAGTTGGTGGCTTAAATATTAAAATGTTGTCGCCAATTATATTTCTGACAGACTACAAGTGTACCTTAGGATGGAGAGGATATGATGTGCTTCACAGAGCAAAATGTGTTGAACGGGTGTCATTCTGTTACAGTGACCCTGGCTGTATGCACAATGTCAGTGAATCAACAATGCTAAGTAAATAAAAGGATGCTAGCTGTTAATTTGGATGGTCTTCTGAACTTAAAATCACCTAGGAGACACACTTGTGGGTGTATCTGTAAGAACATTTCCAGAAAAGTTTCTATGAGATGGGAAGACCTATGCTGGCTTTGCCTGAATCCCTGACCAAATTTAAAAAGAAAAGACAGGTTAAGCAGTAGTATTAAAATGTCTCTGCTTCCTGACTGTAGTACAGTGAGATCAGCCACTCACACTATTGCCTCTTTGACTTCCACATCTTCCCTCTACTAAGAAACTACACTCCCCTCAAACTCCAAGCCTCCCAAAATCTCCCTTCCTTAACTAGTCTCCTGTCAAGCAGCTGGTCTCAGTAAAAGGAAAGTAAGTGAAGTACACATGAAATGAAGTTTTTAAAATTTATTCACTTTGCATCGCAATTGCTGTCCCTCTTCCCAGTCCCCCCAGTCTCCCCTCCCCTTCTCCTCTGAGAGAAAGGAGCCTCCCTCCCAATATTCTCCTACCCTGGTACATCAAGTCTCTGCAGGGCAACAGACAGGCAACAGCTTTAGGGATAACCTCTACTCCAGTCGTTCAGGACCCACCTTAAGACCAAGCTGCATATGTGCTACATATATGCAGGGCTTGGGGACCTAGGTCCAGCCCGTGTGTTCTTTCTGGTTGTTGGTACAGTCTTTGAGAGTCCCCAAGGGTACAGATGAGTTGACTCTGTTGGTTTTCTTTCCAAGATCATATCCCCTTCAGGCCCTCGATCCTTCCCCCAAGGTTTACAAAAGAGTCACCAGCCTCCATACAATGTTTGGCTGTGAGTGTCTGCATCTGTCTGAGTCAGCTACTGGGTGGAGCCTCTCAGAGGACAGCCATGCTAAGTTCCTGTCTTCAAGTGCAACAGAGTATCATTAGTCTTGTCAGGGATTGGTTCCTGCCCATGGGATGGATCTCCAAATGGTCTTGTTACTTCTTGGCCACTCCCTCAGTCTCTGCTCCTTCCCCCATCCTTGCATCTCTTGTAGGCAAGACCAATTTGGGGTGGAAAGTTTTGTGGGTTCTTTGGTGTCCCTATCGCTCCACTGGGGTTTCTGCCTGGCTACAGGAGGTGGCATCTTCAGGTTCTATATCCCCACTGCTGTGAGTTTCAGCTAAGGTTACCCCCATTGATTCTTAGAAGCCTCCCTTATCCCAGGTCTCTAGTATTGAACTGCCCTATCCCCATTCCCTCCTCTATCCCTTCTCCCATCCAGTTCTCTCTCTCCATCTACCACCCATGACTATCTTATTCCCCCTTCTGATTAAAATTCAAGCATCCTTGCTTGGGCCTTCCTTCTTTGGGTCTGTGGAGTGTAGAATAGGTATCCTATAGGTTATGTTGAATATCCACTTATAAGTGAGTACATACCATGTTTTTACAGTGTTCATTTAATGAAAATGCAACTGGAAAATGATGGGAACCTAACATGGTTTTTTTCTGAGAGCAATAATTCAGTATTCACTAGCTTGATGTTGACAACATTACTACATCAAAAAGTGTCTATCTACAGAATAGCCTTCACGTGTTTTAAAGTTACAGATTTCATAAAAGGCAAGATTGCTACATGCTTAGAAATACAAGGGATTTTATCTCATTCTTTCCTGGAGTTCTTGCTCAGTAATACCATGGTTGGTGAGGTCACAAGGTAAATGTAAAATGACACCAGCTGAAGCTGTATATAGCTGGAATATGGTATGCTAAATAATGTGACATTTCACTCCATGATGAAATGAATATAGTCGCAGTCCTGTGTGATTATGCCAGGGTTGAAAATTTTCTACTGCCTGAGGATATCATAACCACTATAATAATGCTTTCATGTAGAGTGTTACATGTTTACATTGACACTCTGTCACTGTTGTCAGAAAGGATAACCCATACATGAACAGTTAGGACATAGTTAGTACTTGATCATGGTAACTTGGAATTGTAATTATTACTTTGTGTACTTCGGGTATTTACTATGCCATAATTTTATTATTATCTAAGAATACATTGCTATCTACAAGAAAAATTGTTAAAAGTGAAACAATTCTCCATGTTTTGCCATCAGTAGCTTCATTTACTCAGGCATACCATATATCCAGATGGCATCATGTTATACTGGATTTAGTCCTGTCTTGTTTTATTTATCTTGACTTTCAAAGAAATAAGCTCTAGCATGTAGCATGTTGTGTAGGTGGTTTATGCAAATACTGTTTATGATGTTTGCACAATGATAAAAATGACATTTCTTAGAATGTGTCACTGTCATTAACCAGACTGTGCTTTGTGATATAGACATACATGAGCCAGGTGTGAAATGATGATCATATTAGCTAAGCTTTGTCTCTGTAAACATACCTTTCAAATCATGTATCTAAACAATTTCCTATACTTTAATTATCATGTTAGATGTCTCTTTCCACAAGGACAAGTACCATATCTCTACTACTCACATATTACATGTCATTTGCTTGAGTGATAGCTCTCAGATTTGATTTGAGGCAAATTCTTGTCCATATTTTTGCAGTCAAGAGAAAGGCAGAAAACTATAGCATGCTCAGGGCCAGACTAGGCTGGAAGGAACAGGTAGAAAAGAGTTTCTTCCAACTTACCTTCTAACCCAGTGGAAAACAACAAATGAGAATAAAGTAAGTAGTTAATGTTCATGGTTACATAAGAAAAGCTACACTTCAGAAATTTGAGAATCAGAGTTTTCTAGAGGCAGCCCACAATGGTTTCCTTCTGCATCCACCTAAACTGTTGCAGAAGTCAGTAGTTTCATGGTCCGTGCACACTGCCTGCAGACCCAGAGATTTCAAAGTAATGGAATCTTTAAATCCAATAGAAATAGAGCTAATATTATAGATGTTTTGTGTGGGTCCCCTGTTCCTGAGGGTGTCCCATGATAATCTCCCGGCTGGGGACAGAGTGAGAGCAGGGAGGGTCCACTACTGTCTCTGCCGCTGCCTATGCCTGCGCCTCCACTGTCTGTCGGTCTCCAGCCCGGCCTGGTGCAGGAGGTCCGGGCCAAAGGGCACTGAGTGTGAGCAGGGAGGGGAGATTGCCTGTCCCCGCTGATGCCTCTGCTCGTGTCTCCACTGTCACTGCTCGGTCACTCCCAGGTGCTGCATCTGTCTCTCCCTCACTGAACCGGCCTGGGCTGGGCCAATAGGAAGCCAGTTAGCTGGCAAGGAGGCAGCTTGGTGCCCCAGGAAGGTTCCAGGAGAGCAGATCTCTCCCCAAGTGTTACAGCTCTTGCGACAGAAACTCTCGGACACCAAGATGATCTTCAAACACCTTTTTACTTCTCCTCAATAGAGTCCTTATATACAGTTTCAGGGTGGGTTAGGGTCTGGCAGCAGATAACGCCTATTGGCACGATCTGAGAGCTTGTAGGTACCTCATCTACATGTGGGAGAGTCTGAGGCACTGCTTCTCATGACTGATGGCCATAGACCTCTCTGTGGGAGGAGCTGAAGCTGAATGAAAAGAGCCAGGGCCCAGGAGCAGAGCCGAACACCTGCCATCCTGATAAAGGTCTGGAGTTCAAGACTTATGCTCAACCAGGCACCCAGCTGCTTCTCACAGCCCACCACCCCACAGTTTTCTGAGTTTCTGCTTCTAGCATGGCTTCCAGTCTCTGACTTTATATTAGATACTAAGGAAAATGGTCTATAATCCTATTAACTTGGAACAAAGATGTTTAGACTTCAGACTAACATCAACCTCTACTGTAGTGGCTGTATTCTTGAATTTGCAGCTATAATATTGCTAGACGAATCTCCATGGCCTTCTTATATCTTGGTAATCACAATGCAAAATAGACTTTTACTATATTGTTCTCACTTGTGATACCTTGTTATGGTAATGATCAGAAATGGAACCCCCAGGCTCCTGTGTTCAAATTCGTTCCCTAGCTGGTGGTGCTGTTGTAGGAGATTATGGATGGAACTTTTGGGAGGTAGGACCTAAGTGGAAGAAGTGGGTTTCTGGGATGAAGACAGCCTTATTTAATGTCTTCTTTCTGCTTTCTGTATTGACTTGTGGCCCTATTATCATAGAGCTGTATGGCACAACCTGGTGCCATTTATATGTGATGGATTGCATTCCCTCAAACCATGAGTAAAATTATTGTCTCCTTCCCTTAAACCGTGCTGTTGGGCTGTGGCGTGCATGTGCAGGCATGGGTCCTGTTGGGTTGAATTATGAGTCCCAAGTCTGCCACAGCTCAGGGAGGCAGAGATGCAAGAATTTGACTGTGTTCACTCCATGCTGCACTGGGAGGACATTGGGCTGTGAGATGCC
Source organism: Grammomys surdaster (assembly GCF_004785775.1). NCBI lineage: Eukaryota > Metazoa > Chordata > Mammalia > Rodentia > Muridae > Grammomys > Grammomys surdaster. The sequence goes on along the minus strand of NW_021620189.1, from coordinate 738,158 downwards.
GCAGGGCTTTGTTCTGTGGGTGGAGGGAACACAGTCTGAGGTCCTGGGGGACTGGAGCTCTTGGGTTGAAGGTCTCCAAGCCAAAGTGGCTTGGAACCAGGGGGAGTGGGAGGGGAGAAGGTCCGGCAGCATCCCACAGGGAGTGGGCAACTTGCTTGGCTGGGTCTCTGTGGCTGGAAAGTAGAGAGTAGAGAGGTCATCAGCAGGAGATTAGAAGGCGGCCCAGTAGTCGAAGACCTTCTCCTTGGTTCCCTACGGCAGGCCCCAAAGAAGAGAGGTAGTCCATGGTTTTAAAATGTTTAGTGTCATGGAGCTGTACGCCATGTTCTCAGGGTGGCCCTGAGGTTAAATACTTTTTGCAAGTTGGGGGGGGGGGCGGGGAAAGGTCTGGGAAGGAATGTCTAATTGGCTATGCCCTCTGGCCTTTAGGTATCTCATGAGTATGGAGATCTGTCTTGAGACTCTACAGCCTATGTGACGCCCTCTACATGTGCTACGTGACCAATGGCTACAAACCTTTCTGTGGAAGGGGCTGTAGTTAAGTGAAATTAGCCAGGGGTCCAGGAGCAAGGCCAAACTACTCCTATCCCTGGAGGGTCTCTGGGGTTCAACACCTGCTCGACCAGGAACCCAGCTGCCTCTCACAGCCCACTGCCCCACACTGTGCCTTGTCAAATATTTGGTCTTGGTTAAAGAAAAAAATTAATGAATTCATACTCCAAAAGGAAGAAAGTCCACATCCTACCTGGAAACTACAGATGAGGTACACTCTGGTTGGTAAGAGGGCCCTTAGTGTTCAAACCCCTGACTGCATTACCTGCACTAAGCACTATCTCCGAACTTCTTCAAGTACATGTTTCAATGTGTGCAGATAATGGAGGAAACACTATGACTTCAGGAAAGCATTTGCTTCAATGACAGGAGAAAGTCTTTGGGCATGGACTCTAGGAAGCTTCTCAGCTTTATCATTTCAATATTTGTTGGAATTAGTTGACCATTTATCTCAGAATTATCTCAGGGTTGTTTTGAAGATGTTATAAGGATTAATGTTTCCCTTGTGTGAAACACTGATAACATGCTCTGGTGTACACCACTTCTACTGTTTACCCATCACTGCTTAAGCAGAAATCATTGACTGTTGATCACACCAGCATATGACTTCAAAATTCCCTCTATATTAGTTATGTCCATATGGTTTTAAAACAGAGGACTTTCATCTCTTTTGTATTCAAAGCTGGAATCAGACCTCAAAAGGCCAATTTCAGTGACATTGAAGTACAGTATTCTTTCTCCTCAAGCACACTGTAAACCTGCCCCAGCCTTCCATGCCATCTGAGAGCCATCTCCCAGACAGACAAGGAAAGCCCGAATCTACCTTTCTCAACAGCATTCTATTGTCCCATTAAACCCACCATGAAATGACAATGACTGGGTTGGTAAATATAAAAACAAACCCCTCAAATGTTAAAAACTGAATAAAGGTAACAGTAGACTAGATTGTAGTAGTCCATGACATGTGTCCATTTCAGTGCACTGCTATTGGTCCCTAGGATTAAATCTAATTTGGGTTAGAGAGAAAACGAGAAAGAAAGCATATCTGCTTTTCCCTAATAAGCCTCTGCAGCTTTTGTTCACAAGCTCTTCCCTCTGTCAACAGTGTTTTTAGATGACAGAGCTCTGGTTCCCATGGCAACCTATCAGAAAAGGTCCGCTTATAAAAGAGCAGGATCTTCTAGTTGCCATAAGCAACGTTTTCTAATGGTTTTTCAAGGCCAAAGATATGTTCAGTGTGGATTTGCTTGCTTGTTTGTTTCAAAATTATAAGAGTAGGGTTTGTGATCTTCAACATTTGCCTTCAGTTAGATTTTCCTTTCTTTGGTATACTTTTTACTTTATGAAAACAAATTAATCTCCCAGAACATTATGAGTACCATAAACCATCTTCAATAATGAACATTATTTGTTTTATAAAGTCAGATGGTACAAAAGGAAAAAAATGATTCTTCAATATAAAGTAACATCATCTTAGCCTATGCTTATCAAGCTGTGATATGAAAATCTCAGCAATGTCAGAGATAAAATCACTACAAACCACAGAGGGGAAGCAATTTGAGACAGATTTGCCCTGACTTGTTTCAGATAAAAGAAAAGCAAACAGTACCTATCTTTTTCTGACTGTTAGAGTGTTGGCTGTCACTCAGCATTCACTTCTTTGTCTTCCAAAAACCATTTCCTGAGCATCTAGCATGTGTGAATCTCAGCTTGACCATGCCTTGGGACCAACTCAGCACTGTGTATGTATCAAGATGCCCTTTTTGAATGAATGGCTCAAGTTCAATGACAGACATCTGTGTTGATATTATATTGAGTGATGTCAGACTTGAATACATATTCTTTTCCTACAATAATCAATACATAGATACATCAGCTAAGTCATAGAAGAGGTGAAGTCATTTTTTAAAATTCAGACATAGTGAAGCAAAGTGAACCCTTTACTGAGGTAGTGGTCTGTGAACCTTATTGTGGGGTCTGGAGGTGATATTTTCTTCTCTTTCCAACATCACACATTTTATGTTGTAATGCACTCTGGAAGAATTTATAAGGATATTGCATTCATTCATTTTAAAATTAGTAATGAGTCTCTCTCTCTCTCTCTCTCTCTCTCTCTCTCTCTCTCTCTCTCTCACACACACACACACAAGCTTACACACATGCATACACACATACACACACACACACACACACAAACACACCAGGAGTCAAAGAGACTGGGGTTTGTCTCAGCAGGACCTCTCCAATCTCAGTGTGCTGTCTTAGGCCAAGGAGTTCCTTGAAGGAAATAGATTTTTTTCCTTTTTTAAAAAATTTTTTATTGATTCTTTATGCATTTCATATCATACACCCCAATCCCACTTATATCTCCATCCCTAGCTTTCCACTCTCTGCCATTTCAACCTCCCCTCTAAAAGAAAATAAACAACAAAACAAGGCAAAATATAAAAATCATCTCATGAACGCAGTAGTGTGTCACAGTTTGTGCCACAATATACCCTATTGCCCACACATCTTTACTTGTGAATGTTCATTGCAATGAGTCATTGGCCAGGTTTGAGAGGAAAGATATTAAGCTTTATTCCCCCTCTCATCTCATGTGTAAGCCAAAACATGTAAGTCCCATCTTGACAACCCTCAGTCTAGCACAGGGCTGCATTATTGGCAACAAGTTGCAATAACTACATGAATGCTCCCTTATAAGTCAAGATAAAGCAGCATGGGAAGGAAACATGTTTATGGAGACCTGAAGAATTTAATATGTATAGAGTGACCCTTTATTCATGGCTTCTCTTCCTATAGCTAGGTTTAGTGAATTAAAAAATCTCTCTCTTAAGGATAAAATTAGGTTTCCGATAACTCTGAAAGAACACTCTCTCAAATTCTACCTAAAAGCATCTAACACAGGACACACACTAAAATAGGGTCTAACCTAAATTACAGCAGAGTTGTCCGTTCAACATGACAAATGGCCAGGCACAACACTCGTAGCTGTGTGTGGAGTATGGACCACCACAATGGGCTGAAGCACTCTGGAAGGACAAGGGACAGATGCCTGGTGTCTTCTGACAGGTTTGTGACATGCTTCCCAGCACACAGGTGACCAAATTGAAGAGTCAAATAATGTAAATCCCCCGAGGCTTTGTAACATGAAGGCAGGCTATGACAAGCACTTTGAGAGAGTTTCCGTAATTAACTGCATGCAGAGGAGGGCTTGAAGCCAACGCTTGATGTTTACCTTTGCAATAACCTCAAAATAAAAAAAAAATAGTCAAGTGAACAAACAACTAAAAGGAGCAGTCTGTGTTCTATGTATGCAAGTATTTGCCTCAAAGAAAAAGGGAGAAAATATAAAGAATATGTGGCTGATAGATGGAAAAAAAACAAGCAAAAACAGAAAACAAAATAATCTTAGCCTCTCAGAAAGGATGGGAGTTACGGAACAGAGGCTGTGAAATCAGAACAGGAGGGTTCCTGGGAGGACTTCTTCATGTCCTTGATACTTGAGTTGTGTCCGTGCATTACTGCTAAGTGGGTAAAACATTATAAATCTCCTTCTCCTTGTGATCTAAGAAACAAACATCCATGGCATCATGTCTGTCTTCTTGGCCATACAGCTTCATTATAGTGACAACCAAATATTCTACCTCCACTGATTGTTAAGTGTCTTCCATCAAGTGCTTAGCAACAAGCGTCATTATCCCAAGCATCAGTCCTACATCACGGCCTTTGCCACAGTCTACTGAGGGATGTTTCCTTTCTACAGTAGTTATCTCCTTAAGCAGTGTCACTCTAGACAGGCTCTACTATATATTGTTGAATTTAACTTCTATACCCTGCAATAAAATACTCTGTAAACTTCCTATTATGTAACTTAAGCTAAGATTAATGAAGTCATTTGCACAAATCCACTCAGCCATCCAGCCCTAGAATGGGTTGTGAACTCTGATAGCATAGGCTACAAATCCCAAATTAGTGCCTTACAAAATTAGAAACATGTTCATCATCTTTGTTTTAGTAACACCCTCCAAATTGTGAGAGGGAAAATGGGGCTGGTTCCACCTGGTGTCTGCCTGGGTCATGAGAGCATTATGCTGAGCTCTGGGCCATGGACAGAAGGCAATTGTGGCAGTGTTTGACAACTTCCTAGGACTCCCCAGAAAGTTGATTTTAGTGGTCTCAACATGAGCTGTTACAATTAACATTTTTCTTGCAGCTATATTTTTAGATCCTAAAGAAGAACTTCTCTCTCTTCCCCACCCCTCTCTCTCCCTTTCTCCATCCTTCCCTCTCTCTCCCTCTTCATCTTCCCCATGCACTAGTGCATGCTTATATGCATGCATGCATGCATGCATGCATGTGTGCATGTATGTATTGAAGTTCTGGAGATCATATTGAGTCTCATTCATGGTGGATAAGTATTCTTTCACTGAGCTATAGTCCAGCCCTATAATTCTAATGAAATTCTCTAACTGAGCTCTTGAAAGAAAATCAATGTCCTCCTATGGACATTCCCAGAGAAGAGCAAAGTGTCTGAGGTATCCCTTTTTATGACATTTGGTTCTGAAGCAGCTGTTCTTAGGATTGCTGCACTCTTAACAGTGAAGCATTCTTGGATGCATTTTCAATGCAAGGGACCATAACAGCATATTTTCCTTTTTAAATTTATTTTATTTTTTTCTTTGTTCCTTTTTTCTTTTTTTTCTTTTTTTCTCTGTTAAGGGAGTCAAATGTGCCTAGTTGCTATGAATTAGCCACTTCTTCATTCACTCTCACTTTACATGGTGTCTTGTACATTTTGGTGAATTATGTATATGAATATGTGTACTCACTCATTCACCATGATAGAAAACACACACCTCTGAAAGTGTCCAGACCCTTTAAACATGAACCTATAAGACACCAACATCTGTCCTGGTTTCTCATCTTCTCTATTCTTGGAAAACTGTAGTGCACATCTAATGGCTGGCCAAAGTCCAACATCACAGCCCATTTCACAACCCTTAGCTCCTAATTGAAATTTCACAGTACAATACTTAAGACATGACTTCAAATTGAGTGGTCATTTAAGTAAATGTTTTTCTAGCCATTTAACGTTATGTTATGTTCTCTCTAGTCTATGCTTCTTATGACTTGTTGTTGCTTCTCTGGTCATTAAGCTTTTTGGGTATTTTTTTATAACATCTAGAATGTCCTAGTTTTCTGTAGGTTGAATTTAACCTGTCCATTTGGCTAATAGTCTTACCCATTTGTGTGCCTTCTAAGGGGAGAACATTTCTGTTCTCACGGGAGATAATAGCGCTTGGCCCACACCCTGCTGCTGTTGGACAAACTGTTAACTCTGGCCAGTTTCCTTTCTCGCTCTCTCAAGCTCAATCCTGGAATAAGACTGTGCAGAAACTTAGCAACAGACAAGAAGCAGTGAAAACATCTGAACAATTCATTTGAAAATAAATAAATAAATAAATAAATAAATAAATATCTGATAACAAGTAAGAACAATCCTTTTTTTCTCCTTCTAAATAGACTTTAAAAACAATTATAGCAAATTGAAATAATCAAAACAGTAGAATAGCACAATGAATCTTCTTTACAACCATGCTCAAGAATTAGAAATATTTTCCTATCATTTTTACCTTCTACACTCACAGCAGATTTATTGATTAATTTTGTGCTAGATTACTTGCTAAAGAATTTTAAATTGTAAATCATTTTATCTGTTAAATCTTTGTTTTCTTACAGGTAACATATAATAATATATATATTTACTATTACCGCCAGAGCATTTCACCTAGTGGAGTTAATAATAATTCATCAACTTCATCTAGTGCCAAGTTCATATTTAAATGTTATCAGGTGTCATCTCAGACTCACGAGAGCAGCTCTGTGCTAGAGCTCAGCTCTGTGCTACAGCACATGGCCCTGAAATCAATCCCCAGCAGTGAAAGCGAAGCTGATCATTATTGTTGCTTAATTGCTTCACATGAAACCAGAACCCAAATGGGTTGACATACTAGATTTAATATTTACAAATTAAAACATCCACCCCTTTTCCTCTAGGCTTCAGACCTATGAGTGAAACTGGCCTCCAAAAGTGGACTTCTCACTCTGTTCTGTTTTAGGAGTTGGGGATCATTGAAACTTATTTAAACATTCAGTACAAACTGGTTTTAGGTTTGGTGGCTTTTTTCTCTCATGTACCTTGTTCATCTGCAGCAATAAAGATACTAATTTCCAGCAGCTGGGTCTCAAAGGCACCCCATTGACTCTGTCATTTGACACCCATGTACTCTCTATAGCATAGTTTGGAAGCTATTTGACCAGGGTGGGAAACTGGTTCAATTACTGTTTTGGTGACTAGAGACACTGTTCTGAAGCATTGATAAAAATAGGATTGAAAAATGTGGTTTGAGTGTGGAGTGTCTCCAAAGACTCGTATTTGAACACTCAGTACCTAGATGTTGGTGCCATTTGGAGAAGTTTGGGGATCTTTGAGAAATGGGGCCCAGTGGGAGGAAATAGATCTCTGGGGGCATGTGTGGTGGTTTATAGCTGTTGTGAGACAGATTTTTTCTGGGGAGATGCAACACACACACATACGCACACACACACACACACACACAAACACACACACACATCTAGTTACTCCAAAAAGGAAGCCCACAACACACTAAAGCAGTATTTGCATTGAGGTACAGTTTAGTGGACGAATGAGGTTTTATGGAGGTTACTAACAGAAGTAGGGGTGAAGTGTTACATGTAGGAGTGGAGACACTTAAGAAAAAACTGTATTCCCCCACCCCACTCCACCCCACCCCACCTTAAATGACAACTCAGAAACTCTGGAGATTCCTGCACACCTTGCATGCAGCTGGGTATATCCAGTAATCTTCTCCCACATTTCAGATAGTCAGTCTATTCCCCTGACAATTGGACAGATTCAAGAATCTCCTCCCACGACTCTATTGGTCAGTTTTAAACCTCAGCAGTTATTTACTATTTCTGTAGCCCTGGGCAGAGCGGCTGATGACTTTTAAATTTTGACTTTTCAAGACACATATAGTATGCTTACACTGAATCTCATAAGCCTCTTGGCTTCCTTCTGGAAATCATGTTTCTACTCTGCGGAAGCCTAGCCTCACTTGATATCCCATTATTGTTTCTTAATATGAACGCGCTCCCACGACCAGAGTTTTGAGGAGTGTCTTCCACCATTCCTTCCCCACAAATAGGTTATGTCCTCAAATCGTGAGCATAAATAATCCCTTTCATCCTTAAATTGCTTTCCGGGTCTTAACACAAGAATCTATGACTCCATAACTCCACAACAAACAATACAAAGAACATTCTGTCACTTCCTGATTCACCCTGGCCCCATTCCATAAACTACAGCTACAGTCACCTCTGTGGTATATATGCTCCAAGCTGAACCTAAGAAAACATGTTCCTAGGTATCTCTGCTTGAGTACAATATCTAATCGGTCTTTCTTTCATTGTTCTATTATTTTTTAAAATATATATATATATATATACATATATATATATATATATATATATATATATATATATATATATATATATGAAGTTTGTTTTTTTTTAAAAAAAATGAATTTGTATTGATGGACTAAACCTCTCACGAATTATATTTTGCCACCAAAAACCTCTCCTATTGTCTTAATGAAAAGTTCTCCTTAACATTAGTTATCTCATTAAGGATTATATCTTCTTTGCTCCTTTACCCAAATTGTGCTTCTCTGCTCCCCAAATTGCATAATTTACATCTCTATGTTCTTGCTCACTAAAAGTCTGCCTAAATGAACCGAAAAATAACCATGCCATGTTCAAAATGTTATGGCTGTCATGAAATTTCCTTCACCAAAACAACTTAATCCAACATTTTAAAATTCAGCTTCACGAAAATTCTTAAGGCAGGATCAAAATAGATTGAGATTATTTGCCAGAATGTGATACAACTGGCCTCCAGTACAGTTCTTAATTGTTCTTATTCCTCTCTGAAACATATAAGCTGAGCCAGTCTCCTTTGTATGCATTCCTATTGTCAATCTGACCTTCCAGTCTTCCTCCACAGTGGGTCACTGAACACAGTTTACAATATTCTCAGGCTTCTCTACCTCACAAATATGAACTCTTCTATATTCTTACAAACTAGTTGCAAAGGCCTATACACAAGAATAGTCTCACTCCGTTTCAATTTTCTAGTTTATTTTCTTATTGTTGTAACCAATTATGTAACAAGGAATACCTTAAAGGAAGAAGAATTTATTTTTATTGGTATCCAAGGAAGTGAAACTATCAGTGGAAGCTTGGTACTACAGGCTCAGAAGATCTCCCCCTAATGGTTGTCTTCCTCCAGCTAGGACCCAGTAAACATTTGAGGACTAGATTCAAACACAAATATATTTGGATGATGTTTTACATACAAACGACAACATTTAACTTTCAACCTTCATAAAACCATAGTGACCTCAGCGCAAAATATACTGTCTTCTCTCAACAGTCTTATAACTTTGCACTTTTAACATCATTCAAAGAAGCAGATTCAGGCTGAGCACAGGGCCTCATGCTCGTAATCCTAGCACTTGCAGTTGAGAAAGCTTGTGAAACTTTTGAGATGTAGAGCATTCCTGCAGGAAGAAGCATTTGTGGGAAGACCTTGAGATTTATAGCTCAGCCCAAGTCCCCGACCTCTCTCTTCTTTCTGGTCCACTCATATCTAAGTTTCTACTGTCACGACTTTGAGTCTCTACCACTAGACTTGGTCACCATGAGATACTGTATCCTCCTCGTATTATGAGCCAAAATATTTTCCACCTTTAATTTACTCCTTGATGCATATTTCATCAAGGCAACAAGAAAAATAGCTAATACAGAAAAGAAAAAGAAACTAAAGGACTCAGAAGGAACCGAACTCAGCTTCTAAGGCATCTCCTTAGGAGCCCCACCAACAAGATAGAACCAGGGATCAGCATGCCTGAGTGCTCATCTGGAAAACAGGGAATATCACCTTTAGGAAAGGCTGCTCCTGGATCCCCAGGTACTCTTCCTGCTTGCCTATATACCCAGAGATTGACAGGACTAGAACATGGTGGGAAGAAAAAAAGAGGCTATATAAGGGAGGATACCCTGGACAAATACAAACAGAGAAAAGAAGAAATCTAGAGGGGTGATATCTGGGGAAGGCCAAAGGGAACCTATAAAAGGTTTAACCTAGAGGCTTGAATTGGGCTCCCACCTCTGAAGCTCCTCCCATGCTTTTGATGGGAGTTCTTTGTTTTGTTGTTGTAGTTGTTATTGTTGTCGTCGTCTTCGTCGTTGTCGTCGTTGTTTTTGAAATTTTTTTATTAGATTTTTTTATTTACTTTTCAAATGTTATCCCCTTTCCCGGTTTCCATCCCCAGAAAGCCCGATCTCATCCTCCCTCCCCCTGCCTCCATGAGAGTGGTCTCCCACTCACCCGCTCCCGCCTTCCTGCCCTTGAATTCCCCTACACTGGGGCATTGAGCCTTCACAGGAACGAGGGCCTCTTCTCCCATTGATGCCCGACAAGGCCATGCTCTGTTACATAGGAAGCTGGAGCCATAGGTCCCTCTATGTGTACTCCTTGCTTGGTGGTTTGGTCCCTTGGAGCTCTGGGGAGTCTGGTTGGTTGATACTGTTCTTCCCACGGGTTTGCAAACCCCTTCAGCTCCTTCAGTCCCTTCACTAACTCCTCCGTTAGGGACACCATGCTCAGTCCAATGGTTGACTGAGAGCGTCCACCTCTGTATTTGTCAGGCTCTGGCAGAGCCTCTCAGGAGACAGCTATAACAAACTCCTGTCAGCATACACTTCTTGGCATCCACAATAGTATCTGCATTTGGTGACTGTATATGGGATCTATCCCCAGGTGGGGCAGTCTTTGGATGGCCTTTCCTTTAGTCTCTGCTCTATACTTGGTCTCTATATTTGTTCCTATGACTATTTTGTCCCCCCCTTCTAAGAAAGACCGAAGTACCCACACTTTGGTCTTTCTTCTTCTTGAGCTTCATGTGGTCTGTGAATTATATCTTGGGTATTCTGAGCTTCTGGGCTAATATTCAATTATCAGTGAGTGATTACAATATGTGTTCTTTTGTGGTTGAGTTATCTCACTCAGGATGATATTTTCTAATTCTATCCACTTGCCTAAGAATTTCATGAAATCATTGTTTTTAATAGCTGAGTAGTATACCATTGTGTAAATGTACCACATTTTCTGTATCCATTCCTCTGTTGAAAGACATCTGGATTCTTTCCAGCTTCTGGCTATTATAAATAAGGCTGCTATGAACATAGTGGAACATGTGTCCTTGTTATGTGTGGGAGCATCTTTTGGGTATACAACCAGAGGTGGTATAGCTGAGTCCTCAAGTAATACTATGTCCAATTTTCTGAGGAACTGCCAGACTGATTTCTAGAGTGATGTACCAGTTTATAATCCCACCAACAATGGAGGAATGTTCCTCTTTCTCCACATCCTTGCCAGCATCTGGTATCACCTGATTTTTTTTATCTTAGCCATTCTGACTGGTGTGAGGTGGAATCTCAGGGTTGTTTTGATTTGCCTTACAGAAGCTTTGCAATTTTATGAATAAGGTTTGTCTTCTTTGTTCTTTTTTTCTTTTCCATGATTAGTGTTACTCTGTTTCTGACAGTCCATAGCTCTGTTTCCAGAACCATGAATATCTTCACTTGAACTCTTTGAAGGTGTGGGTTTCCCTTTTCACCACAGTACCCTCAGGATCTTCACTTTCACTCTCTTGACAGCTTTAGACTTCTCTCTCAGGATGAGTAACTGTTGCTTTGTGTCAAGACCCTCAGGATCTCCACCTTTATACTCTGGGAAGTATCAGCCACTGTTGTGGTGTCTCTGCCATAGATCTGTCAGAGACACTACCTGCTAGCTGCTGCTTTCAAGTCCTTGCCTCAGATCTCTAGCTGTCACAGTCTGTCAGAGGCCCCTTACTCCTCAACTGTCATGTCATTTCCTGTTGGGGAGGTATTCCTTGCAGGATGTGAATTCTTTGGTGGAACAAAGTCAGGGGAACCCCTAGACTCACCCAAAACCCCAGTGATAGTAACACATCAACATTGCTTCATTGACTGTAAGAAATGTAGCATTCTTAAATGGAACATTGATAGTATGTTCTGTCGAGTGATGTTGTTGAGTGTTGATGGTGTGGGGTGTTGGTGGTGTTAAATGCTAAAATCATGTGGAGGTACATGGCAAAATATATATATTAAATACACATGTAAAAGCTAAAAGGCTAAATATGACAGGTGAATTACCGAATACACACAAATATCTATTTTTTTATTTTAAAGAATGTTTGTTTCTTCCACAGATATTTTTAAGGCCAAATATGGTAGAAAGCCAAAACTTCAACTCTCAGAAAGACATGGTTAAAAAATAAGATTTCAATGCCAGCGTATATAATCTTGTACTGAGTGAGCTTGTGGGCAGCCTGGATAGTGAAACTATGTCTCAGAAACAAACAAACAAAAAAGTCTTCCACCTCCAAATAACAATAAACCTCAATTACTAGCCTACTGCCTGGAGACACTATGACTTAGAATACAGAGGAACATAATATTCTTATATATGCCAGCTTTAGTGATGATTTAAACTTGCTTTGGAGAGTATAATTGTCCCTGGAATGTGTCAATATGAATAATGTAAATTAATATGCTGCTTTCTGGGTTTTTTAAACATACAAAAAATTGTATAAAGTTCTCATAAACATACTGTAATCCTCACAGCTTCCCATATTTTATTTTTTAATTTAATTTTAGTTTCTCTTTAATTATTCACTTTACATCCCTCACACTGGGCCCCTCCTAGTGACTTCTTCCCACAACCCCTATCCTCCCTCTCCTTCTCCTCTGACTAGGTGCTTCCCCTCCCTTTGGTATTATCCAACCCTCCCACTTCAAGTCTCTTCGAGGCTAGGCACTTCCTCTCCCATTGAGGCCAGACAAGATAGCCCAGCTAGAATAGCATCCCTAGTACAGGTAACATGTTTTTTTCTTATAATTCCATATATAGAATTCGCTGTGATTGCATCCACTCCCTATCACATCTCTCATTTTTTTCTGACTCCCTTCTCAACTATTCTGCCTCTTTCCTTCACATTTTGTGTATCTGCACATCCATGCACATGTGTGCACATACATGCACACGCTTGGGCCCAAATAGCCACATCAAGTGTGTGTTTGGATTTGTGATAGCCACATCATTTCCCTAAAACAATGCTTCATAGTGCTTCTCTCCATCCTCCATATTCGCTGTCTTTGCTACACTTCTTTCATGATGTCTCCTGAGTCTTACATGGGTGATGTAGGAGATGTCACATTTAGGTCTTAGCAGTCAACAACCAGTCATGAGTCTCTGCAATGACAATCACCCACTGCAAAAGGGAAATTTTCTTTCCCAGGACAGCAGCAGCTCTAGTATATGAGTATAAATGTAAGTATTTAGGCAAAAATGTAACTACTTATCCATTTAACAAAATGTCACTAGCATATTCTCCCCTAGACTTGTCACTTCTCTATCTAGGGACTTTTGACCAGATGTGTGTTCACTTTAAAGGAATAGGACTTAAATCCAATCAGAAAGCAGCTAGTTAATCCCTAACAGTCCTGCCATTATTATACTAGTAGGCACATTTTGTCTGGTGTGTCAGAATTGTATCACATAGGATCCATGACTGGGAAAGACTCTTAAAGGCTTTTCTTCTCCAGCAGCCAGCATAGCACCATGAGCACTAACCAGCAGGGAGAAAGTGTCTACTTCACTTTCAGCTTCATTTCTCTATGTCCGCTACTCAAGGTTTACGGTAGGAATGTCTTTGGGAATGGAGTGAACAAAACACATATAATATGAAAATAGAAGAGGGCACCTGGGTGTAAATCTTTAAACAAGAATAGAGTAGAAAGATAGAAGAAAGGTAGAGGTTTGTGAAACAGTCAACACTAAAACTGAGGATTCATGAAAACCATAGAAACCTAGTACAGCATGACATAAATAAAATTATATTTTACATATTTTTGTAAAAATACTTTTAAAAGCTTATAAAAACTGTAAAAAAAAATCTTCTACAAGTTAAAATGGAGGTACCTTGTATGAATTAATAATACTGTTTCTAGAAGCCACAAACTTTTAAACAAGAGTCTCAGTGTTGTCTGGAATAACTACTCTTGAGTTATTTCCAGAGAGCCTACAGAAGGTATGTGTATGGTGTGTGTGTGTATGTGTGTGTGTGTAAAATGTGTGTGTACATATGTATGTATATGTGTGCATAAATTGTTCTTGATTATTCACCAGAACTAGGCAGAAAGACCCCACTGCTCAAGTTTTCCTTATTTCTACCATCTTGCTTTAATATGCATTTTTGCAGTTACTGAGCCATGTTGTTTTTATGTTGTTGTTAATTAAGTCCCAAAGTTTTGCTAGGACTCATTTTGAGCAGTGAAGTTGTGGTTTATAACCAATGTGCAATGTGTCGGGAATGATTTCTTTATTGTTTCTACATCCACATCTCCCTGGCTCCCTGACAAACACTGTTTTTTTAGTTTTATCTTTTCTAGAATGGTGTATGCATAAAACCATATAATTAGCTTTGACTAAGACCCAAATCTTTCCCCTTTTAGCAGTGTGTAATGGTCTTCTATGTCACTTTGTGACTTAACTGCTTGATTCTTCCTACTAATCAAGAGCACACTATTTTATAGATAAAGGAAGCTTATACAGATATACATGTGCCCACTCATCTATTAAAGGATAACTTGGTTTCTTCCATTTTGTGGGAAAGTAGAACACAATTACAAACACTTCTGTGCAAATTTTCATGTAAACATAATTTTTGATTCAGTTGAGTAAATGCTTGAAAGCATGATGACTGAGTCATGTGACCATGTTGTCTTTAGACGTAAACAGCTGCCAAGTTCCCTTTTGAAGTGGTTGCACTGATTTCCAGTCAGATAACAATGAAAGTTCCCACTAGCTGGCTTCTTTGTCACCCCAGTTATTGTAAGTATTTTGGATTTTAGCCATTTCATTATGGGTACAATGTTTTTAATGTTTAGCTCCCTATAGACCAATACTACTGGGTCTTTTCATGTTTGTTTACCATCTGTATATTGTACTACTTTGCAAAAGCTGTCGAAACTGAGAGTGCTGTAACTTACAATCAAGGTAGTAGCATAACTGGTTTCTTCTTAGGCCCTGCTTGCATCTAGTTGTCAATGTTAATTCATGGTCTCCAAGAGACAGGACCAGTGGATGTTAATGAACAGATGTTGGTATATTTTATTAGGGAACTAGTTTCAAATAACCAACATGAAAAAGATAGAGGAATTAAGTGTTGATTAAGCCAATCAAGAGTATAAAAGCAGCCAAGGGCAAGTTAATGCCTCAGAGTCTAAGTGTCACAATTCAGGAGTACATTACTTTAAAGATGAAACCCACAATCATATCAATGTTAGATAAGGTTCAGAGTACCCTTGCAATATTTGTTTAGGCAGAACAAATTATAAGTTGGTAATTTGTTACTTCAGGCACAGTATGACAATTAATTTTGATTTATGACTTTTATGGATATTCTAAACATGAATTATTTTGGAGTAATATATCTGAGACAAGGCCAGACGGATCATAGAAATCCCAAATGTGTTGCCAAGATGAGCATGGCTCTTGAGAGTTGAAAAGTGTTTAAGAAACACAAAGTGGAGTCAGGAAAAAATAGTGTTAACTTTGTCATGTCGGGTTTATGCAGTTTTGGCGGCTAAATCCCTCCACACAGGCTAACTCTAAACTGGCTGACAGTCAGACAAAAGTCCCAGTCAAAAGCTTCAGAATTAGGAAAAACAATTGTATAACTTAGGCCAAGTTCAGAGACGTGATAACCCAAGAGAGCAGTGGTACATTTCTTAGAGTGCAAAGGGTAGAATGGCTAGAGTCCAAGGTAAGGAGAAGAACTTGAGCACCAAGAAGAGATTTGCCTTCCCTTCTGCCTTTCTGCCATTACTGTGCTTCTGGCTAATTGAATGGTCCTGTCACACTGAGGAAAGAGATCCACTCTTCAGGCTTGCATGACAGCACTTTCTTGGACAAATCGAGATGGTGCTTTACAGAATCCCTGGAGACTCCTCACTGGTCCAGCTGATACTTGAAATTGAGCATCACAGCATCTGATTACTCTAACAGCATTTCTAGAAGCAATATGCCTTTATGCATTGAACTGCCTTGCCTCTTTGTCAAAGTTCAGCTAAGCACACTGTTTGCATCTACCTCCAGGCTTTCTTTTCTATTCCATTCACGTGTTTGTCACCTCAGCTACTCTGTCTTGATTTCTGTCATTATGGAGTGTCTTCAAGCCAGTTACCCTATCTAAGTTTGTTCTGTAGGATTATATTGGTAATTCTGAATCATTCATTTACCCTATAAGTTTTAAAATTGTGTAATTGAAATGCACAGAAAAATTGGCTGAGATTTCAAGCAAGATTGTGTCAAATCTGTAAACCAGATCAGAAAAGTTGACACCTTAATAACTTTCAATCTTCCAAGTCTGAAACAATGAATTCTACACCTACTTAGCTCTGTGCTGACATGTTCACTGGAGTTTGATAATTCTCCTCATATAAATAACACATATATTACATTGGATTTGTGTCCAAGAATTTTATTTTGGGGATTGAATGTAATGTGTTCCCCACCACCACCACCAAATTCTACTTACTGACCCATCTAGAAAGGCTGTTGACAATTGTACTTTAACTATATACCTTACACTCTTAATATAAAGACTTATTGCAACAGTCCTTTTGTGTTTATTTTTTTAATTTTGTTAGTTCTTAGGTACTTGCTATATAACATCTATGAACAATGTTTGTCTCCTAGAACAGTCTGGGTCCCCAGGAACAACGTTGTTTCCCATAAACAATGTTTGCCCTCCATGAATGGCAGAGTTGTAATTTCTCAGTCCCAGTGAATGTGCCCTTTATTTGTTAGTCTTCTTTTGTTAGCAGACCTTATGTGGAATCTTGAAATGAAGTGGGAAAGGGCATTGTTACCTCAGTCCTGATCTTAGGGGAAAGTTTCCACTTTCTTCTACTTTGTACTACTTTTGCTGTACAGTTTTTGTGTCAATGTCATTTGTCAAATTGAGAAAGTGTCCTCTCATTACTAGTTTGGTGAATGTTCTTATCATGAACAGGTTTTATATTTTTCCTTTGTTTTTTTTTTCTATGCGAATTGGCATGGCAATGTATTTTTTTCTTCTTCCTCAGCTGGTTGATGTGATTATTTATGTAGGTTGGTTATGGATGCTGATATTCTCTTGGATACTTGAATAGATTCAAAATATCTACAATATAGATCTACTATCTTTGTATATTGTGAATTCAATATATTAGTATGTTGTTGAAGTATGTTTTTGTACCTATATTCAGGAAAATTGCTGCACACAGTGCTCCTTCCTTGTAACATGTTTCAGTACAGTGGATAACTCAGTGATGCTGAGACTCCTTCTTTTGTTTCTGCATTTCAGATGACATTATAGAAAATACATGCCATTGCTTCTTAAACGTATGGTAGAATTTACCAGTAAAACAATTCAGGCCAGGCTTAGATGTCACACGTTGGTAAACCCAGCCGTGGGGAAACTAAAGCAAGAGACTGGCAAGTTTGAAACAAGCTTAAATTACAATAAGGGAGGGAGGACGGAAGGAAGAGAAGGGGGGTAAATTCAGGCTTGTTTTTAGCTTTTAAGAAGGTTATAATTCAACATTTTAAATCAATATACTATAATTAACTTGTAACGTACATAGGTAGATTTCATATACTGAGATTTCTGACGGTTCTTCCAGATTAAATTTACCCTTTTGTGTGATATCCATACATCCTTGGATGAAGTATATTTGACCTACCAGTGGCTCCACCTTAAAGAAAACTGGCATTACTTATCCTAGAAGCTATCAATTGACAATAGCTACTTAGCAAGGGGTGGAAATTCATGTCTGCCTCCTCCTCTTCATGTCTTATATATGCCCTCATAGTCTCTGTAAGGTCATACCTGCAGCTCTCTTGCTGTGTCTGGAAGAAGCTGTTTCTCTATGGAAACAAACACCTGTCTCTTATAATCTTTCTGCTCCATTATCTCCAGTGATCCCTGAGCTTTGGAAGGAAATGGTGCAGGTCAAATTAGATACCTATATAGACAAGTATGAAACTAGATCCCTATCTCTCACCATTTGTAGAAGGCACTGTCTTTTTTTCATTGTGTGCTGTTGACCTTTTTGTCAAAAGGCACATAGCTATAGCAGTTTGGGCTTATATGTGCATCTTCAGTTCCTTTCCATTAATCAATGGGCTAGTTTTTGTATCAATTTCCTGCTGTTTTCATTACTATAGGTCAGTAGTATAACTAGAATTCTGGCATAGTAATAATGCTAGAAGGTTTATTTGTTTTAATGCTGAGACTTTTTTTTTTACTATCCTGGATGTTTTGTCTTTCCATATAAAATTTAACATTATACTTTCAATTTCCATAATAAATAGTGTTAGAATTGCACTGAGGATCACACTGAATCTATAGGTTCCTTTTATATGTACGGCCTCTATATACAATTAATCCTACCAATCCATGAGCATAAAAGATTTTTCTATCTTTTGATATTTTCTTCAATTTCATTTCTTCAGTGTGCTAAAATGTTTATTGTACAAGTCTTCCACTTTGTGGTTACATTTATTCTAAGACATTTTTCAAGATGTTGGAAATAATATTGTTTTACTTGTTTCTTTCTCAGTATGTTTGTCATTTGTATATTAGAAGGCTACTGATTTATTTTTGTTAATTTTTTATCCTGACACTTTGCTAAATCATCTGGAGGAGTCTTCTGATAGACCCTATAGGGCTTTTAGATATAGAATCACATCATCTTCAACCAAGGATATTTTGACTTCTTCTTTCCTGTTTGTACTACCTTTGATTTCCTTCTCTTGTCTTTTTGTTATAGCTAGACTTCAAGTATGGTGACTAGAGCATCCCTGGTAGGAAGCTGGCAAGAACCAGGTGAGTCTTAAAGGAACAAGCTAAGATAGGAACTCTTTAACATGTGTGCTGCCTAGAGTCTCTTTAGGATTTTTCATCTTATCCACTATCTTCTGAATTGTCCTTAGTTTTTTCATTCTCTGCGTTATTTCATCTGTTTTCATATGTTGTCTTTCTCATTAAAACATACAGGGTTTTATAACATTTTTCAGTTACCCATTTGTTGGTTTGAAGGAGAAATGGCCCCTGTAAAAGTTCAGATATTTGGGCACTTGGTCCCTAGTTGGTGGCACTGTTTTAGAACGTGGAATGGCCTTGCTTAAGGAAGTATATCACCAGTTGTGAGAATTCATGGCCTTACCCCATTTTAAGTTCAGTTTCTCTGTTTTGTGTTTGTGGTGATGCAGGATATACAGATTTAGGATTGACAGTCTGAATAGTATTGGTGACCTCTGGACATAGAACTGTGCTTTTTTGTGGAAGAAAAGAAAACAGTGGCTTGGAATGTGAGACCACTCCAATAGATGTAATTTAGAGTCTGGACCTTGGATTGATGAATTTGTATCGAAAAGCACATATCAACATCCCGAGAAGAGCCCCTCCCAATGATGGAGTTAGAAATGATAATGAGTGACGGGATGGGCACTGAGGGAATTGGGAGTAAAGGACTTCGAAAAAGGTTGCCCAGAACAAGCAGTGTTTCCTCTTTGCCTGTAAAGCACACTGAAGCACCACATGACAAAAGCAAGAAACCTGATTAGTAACTTCTCTACATGTACATATATGCATAATGAGGCAAAAGAGATACAGTGCCACTTCTCCATGAAATATTTCACCTAGCAATGGCAAATTTTACAAATAAAAAAAAATCCAACCCATCTTGCTTAGCCTCCAAACCCACTTATCCAACAACTCTTTTGCTTTCATCACATCTTGTCGCTGCTGTTGCCTTGGGAGACATTGTGTTACAAAATTTCATCTCTCTAGCCGGCTTGTGCAGAAGAAGAAGCTATTGTAGACATTTATAATTTGAGAACAATCAGTGTCTTCCTTGGGGATAAAATCCAGATAATTTAAATGATATTATTAATGTAAAAATAATGGAATACTGATTCTTCCATTTCCTAGCAGCATTAAAATGTCTTTAACCACAAAAGTTCTGTAGGCATAAAAAGTAATTGACAGCCTAAGATAGTGAATAATTTGGGATACAATTAATTTTAGGACTCTTGAAAAGTAATGCATTTATATTACTACAAATGGTCATAACTAATCACTACTTGAGGAATACCCATAAGCTTATAAACTGGTTATATGCTCTCTGTTTACTACAGTTTTTGTTATTGATTGACCTCTTCTAGCAAAGCCTAGTATTCAATTCCAAATTATTGCTAAGAAAAAATGATTTTGCTGGAAACAGTGGTCAAGTGCAGAGACAGTCTGAGGCTGTGCTGGTGGTGGCCAGGCAGTTCAGTCCCATCGATCCATTCTCCTTCATTCTTCTACCATGAGTTACAGGGGAAGAGTAGGAGGTGAATATGATCAGCATACATTGTGCACATGTATGAAATTGACAAAAGATACATTTTAAAATTATACATTAAAACATGTTATTTGGTCAAGTGCAGACCAAACCAGTCAGATGAACAAGCGAGTGAACCCTTCACAGCTGAACTGCCCCACTTCCTAGACTCATTTTCTCAAGTCCCATTCAACAGCCTTCCCCCTCCCTCCTCACCACCTGCCTGGGACTGGATCTCTGTCTCCAATTTCAGCAGTCTCTAGCTGCTCTGGTGGGAGCTATATCAGACAGAAGAATACAGAGCCCCCCTGCTGGGTTAAAGGTCAAGCAGATTATCAGAAGTCAAGCCCCCAACTTGATCAAAGATTCCCTAGTGGTTTAGGGAGGGCAAGCAAGCCACCAGAAATCCAGGCCACAAAGAATAGAAAACCAAAGAATGAACAAAAACCAAGGAAAAATCACCTACCCCACAAAGGCAAACTCAGAAATCAGCACCTAAAACTATAATCATCCCAAACTCAAATGCCAAAACACTTGCGACAGGGTCAGCCTGGAGCTGAACAGCAGCAAGCTACTCTGGGGACATTGCTGAAGGTGGAACCTCCAGGATGTCCAACCTTTCAAGTCCTACTCATGCTGCTCTCAGAACATGAAGGAGAATTGTATTTTTACAAGTTTCACCCAGTGGATCCACCCTGGTCTGCAGGATTTGCCCCACTCATACTATTGTGGAATGTCTATGCTGACTGTGATAACTATGCTACATTGAAGGGACACAGTGGAGCAGTGCTGGAACTGCATTATAGCACAGATAGCAGCAGGCTCTTCTCAGCATCAACAGAACTGTGGCAGTGGGGAAGAGTGAAACAGGAGAGAGGTAGTTAAAAGGCTGAAAGGACATACTTCCTTTGTGAATTCCTGTCGCACAGCCAGGCAGGGTGCCCCAACTTGTCTGCAATGGCAGTGACAGTACTACAGTCAAGGGTCTCACTATATGGTAAGGAGGTCAGATCAGCGTGGATAAGTAGAGGACCCTCATAAGGACAACCAAATGGGGAAGATACCCAGGGAGTTGAAGAATCGAAGAGAATGTGGGAAATCAGCTACATGTATTGAGCCAGATCAAATATAAAAATATTTAGAATTGCAGGAAGATATCTCTCACTCTCAAGAAAATGGAGTTTTTTGTACAAGAAAAGGGGGAAAATATTAAATGAGTCTTGTGGTACTGTGTTCAAATATGAATCAGTGTGAACTTTCATTTTACTTTTATAAGTTGATAATCTAAATTGAGTTCTTTTTTGAGAATAAACATTTTTGGATAAGAGGTAGATAAGTAAGTAAGTAAATAAATAAATAAATAAATAAACAAATAACATACAAACACAGTCAACAACAACCAGGGCAATACCACCAGAAACCAGCTAGCCTTATGACAGACCTGAATATTCTAATGTGGCTGAAGCACAAGAAAATGACCTTAAAACTAACTTTATGAAGATGATATAAATCCTTAAAGAAAAAAATTTAAAACTGCCTTAAAGAAATCAAGAAAAAAAATGGAAGAAATCAATAAATTTCTTAAAGAATTCCCAAAAAGCCAAAGATTGTAGGGGGAGAGTGGACAGATGAAGGACCTGAACTATTCAAGACCTGAATATTGAAATAGAAGCAATAAAGAAAACATAAACTGAGGGAATTCTGGAAATAGAAAATCAGTTAAGTAGACAGGAACTACAGATGCTAGCAGATTATAAGAGATGGAAGAATGTCAGGGATTCAAGATACAATAGAAGAAGTTGATACATTGGTCAAAGAAAATTTTAAACTTCATACATAAAAAGATGCTCAAAATTATACCCAAACCATAGAAAGATTCAATAAAGAGAATTAAAGATCAATTTCCCTCATGAACATTGATTCAAAAATATTCAAGAAATCATGCCTCTTAAAGCACACCCAAGAGTGGTAATCTGCATCCAATTCCCCCTGTACTCCACTTTATGCCCCACAACTCTACCTGCTTACCCAGTCAGTCACCAGTACCAGAGACAATAGGTAAGACCAAGCCCCATGTCCACCAACTCCCCTTAAAGCACATGCAACAGCCATAAACTGCAACCTATCCCCTGGATTCCATTTTTAGGCCCACAACTCTGCCTATTTTCCCAGAAGCAACACAGGCACCAAAGACCTCAGGTAATAGGTACTAGGAAGCCCAGAGGCAACATTAGCACCCAAAACCCCAGAGGCTGTACAGCCCACAAAACAAACAAACAACAAACAAAACAAAACAAAACAAAACCAGTGGAGACATCCTACTGGACCTGCTGTTCACCAGAACCCGAGGTCACTCAAGCCAGTAGACTGAAAAGAAACAGAAACCAAGGGGGAAAGACACTCAAAAACCACCCATCCAACAAAGATAAACTCAGTACCTAAACCTATAATAACCACAAAACCTAGATGGCTGAAGGACAGCTTAAGAATACAATCAACAACAGCCAGGGCAATATGGTCATAGGAGGGTCCAGCTACTCTACTACAGAAAGACCTGGATATTCTAATACAGCTGAAGCATGAAAAAATAACCTTATGATAATGACAGAGGCCATTAAAAAGAAAATCCCTTCAAGAAACACAGGAAAATACAATCAAACAGGTAAAGGAAATGAATAAAACTGTTCAAGACCTGAACATGTTTATAGAAGCAATAAAGAAAACAAAAACTGAGAAAATCCTAGAAATTGAAACCTAGGTAAGACAAAAAGAACTAAGGACACAAGCATCATCAACCAAGTACAAGGGATGGAAGAGAAAAGCTCAGGTGTAGAAATTGTAACTTTTGTCAAAGAAAATGTTAAATATAAAAACTTCTGGATACCAAACATCTAGGAAATCTGAGATACTATGAAAACACCAAACCTAGGAATAATAGGGCTAGAGGAAGTAGATTTTCAGCTTAAAGATCCAAAAAAAAATATTTTCAACAAAATCATAGAAGAAAATTTCCCTAACCTAACAAAAGATATGCCTATAAAGGTACAAGAAGCTTATAGAACACCAAATGGATTGGACTAAAAAAGAAAATCCTCCTACCACATAATAATCAAACCACTAATTGTACAGAACAAAGAAAGAATATTAAAATTTTCAAGGAAAAAAGGCCAAGTAATGTTGGGAGCCGACTCTGAGCAGAAAGCAGCTATCATCTTTGCAGCCATCTCGAGCCATATACCCTGACAAGAGACTTTTTTTCAACAGCCTATAACAGCTGAGCACACTCTGATAATTATCTTGCTTTTCTTACATATCTTGTTTTGTTGTTTATTGCCCCCAGCTGCAGGGTGCATGTGGTAAAGTGTCTTCAGCTGCGCTCCCCTGCTTGTGCTTATATATATATCCATGATTTCCTTTCAATAAAAGCGAGACTAAAGGCGAGACTCAAGGCGAGACTTGAGGAGAGAATAGACCGGACTCTGTCTCGTCTCCATTCTTCGCGTCTCTCTGTCCCCACTCTCTCTCTTGCTAGACCCTGACCCACAGATTGAAGCAGCAGCTCGGGCAGATATAGGGTGACCCCTGAACATGGGGTGACTCGGGCTGCTACAAAGTAACATATAAATGCAGACTCATTAGAATTACACATGACACCAGGCAGTGGTGGCTCACGCCTTTAATCCCAGCACTTGGGAGGCAGAGGCAGGCAGATTTCTGAGTTCGAGGCCAGCCTGGTCTACAGAGTTCCAGGACAGCCAGGGCTACACAAAGAAACTCTGTCTCGAAAAACAAAAAAAAAAACAAAACAAACAAACAAAAAAAGAATTACACATGACTTTTCAACACAGACCCTAAAAGCCAGAAGGACCTACACAGATGTCTTGCAGTCTCTAACAGACCACAGATGCCAGCCCAGATCACTATACCTAGCAAAATATTCAATCACCATAGGTGGAAAAAACAAGATATTCCAAAAAACCAAATTTAAATACTATCTATCTGAAACATCCCTTCACCTGTGTCCACTTCAACAAAAATGTTTCTTCACATGTTTGCTTTGGCAAAATGGCCTTTCACTGATATCCAATTCAGGAAAACACTCCTTTACATGTTTGCCCCAGCAAAACATTACCCAACATAACTGACTTTCCAAAGAAACCTTACATTTCTACTGCATCTATTCACAAATCCAGCCCTATAGAAGATACTAGAAGAAAAACTCCAATACAGGGAGTATAACTACACCCAAGAAATCTTAGGAAATAAATGAGTTCACACCAGCAAATCCAAAAGAAGAGAAACACACACACACAACCACCACAAATATTAAAATAATAGGAATTGACAATCATTGTTGTCTTTAATGTCTTTCAATAACAAAGGACTCAATTCCCAAATAAAAAGATACAGGTTAGGAGAATGGATGTAAAAACAGGATATATTATTTTGCTGCATAGAAAGATAGACATTAACAACAAAGATAGACAATATCTCAGGATAAAGATTGGGGAAGAGTATTTGCAAGGAAGCAGACCTAAGAAGCAAGCTAGGGTAGCCATTTTAATATCGAATAAAATATTCGTTCAACCAAAATTAACCAAAAGAAATGGAGAAGGACATTTCACACTCATCAAAGGAAAAATACACCAAGAGGACATTTCAATTCTGAACATCTATTCCCCAAATGCAAGGGCACCAGCATTTATAAAAGAACCATTACTGAAGCTTAAATCACACATCTAACCCCATACATCAATAATGGAATATATCAACACCCAACTCTCACCAATAGACAGGTCATCCAGACAGAAACTAAACAGAAAAATAATGGAACTAGCAGATATTATGACTCAAATGTACCTAACAGGTATCTACTGGATATTTCACCCAAACACAAAAGAATATACCTTCTCAGCACCTCAGGGAACATACTCCAAAATTGACCATATATTCTATCACAAACCAAATCTCAACAGATACAAGACAATTGAAATAACCCTTTGTATTTTGTCAGACAACCATGGATTAATGTTGGACTATTACAACAAGGGATACCACAAAAAGCCTGTAAAATGAATAAAAAAACAATTCTCTACTGAATGACCTCTGTGTCAAGGAGAAATTAATAACTTTTTTTAATTCAATGAAAACAAATGCACAACATACCCAAACTTATAGGACATAATGAAAGCAGCACTAAGAGAAAAGTACATAGCATTAAGTTCATTGATAAAGATCTTAGTCCGATCTACTAGTGACTTAACAGTACACCCAAAAGCTCCAGAACAAATAGAAGCAAACATACCTAAGAGGAGTAGAAATCAGGCAATAATCAAACTCAGGATTAAAGTCAATAAATGAAAAACAAAGTGAATAATACAAGGAACCAATCAAATCAAGAATTGATTCTTTCAGAAAATCAATATGATAGAAAGAATCCCTCAGCCAAACTAACAAAAAGGTAGAGAAAAAAATCCAAATTAACAGAATCAGAAATAAAAGGGGTACATAACACCAGATACTGAGGAAATCTAAAGAATCATTTGGTTTTACTTCAAAAACCTATACTCCATAAAATTGGAAAATCTAAAAGAAATTGATTATTTTCTTGATGTATATCACTTACCAAGTTAAATTATGATTAGATAAATGATCCTAGTAGATCTATAACCCCTAAAGAAATAGCAGTCATTAAAAGTGTCCTAACCAAAAAAACCCCAGGGCCAGTTGGTTTTAGCACAGAATTCTCCCAGACTTTCGAAGAAGAGTTATTACCAATACTTCTAAAATATTTCCACAAAACAGAAAGAGAGTCATTGCCCAATTCATTTTATGAGGCCACTGTCACCCTGATACCTAAAACACACAAATGTTTAATAAAGAAAGAGAACACCAGACCAATTTCACTTATGAACATTGAGGTAAAAATGATCGATAAAATACTTGTAAACAGCTCCAAGAACACATCAAAAACATCACCCACCATGATCAAGTAGGTTTCATCCTAAAGATGAAGGTTCAATATATGAAAATCATCAATGCAATTCATCATATAAACAAACTAAAAGAAAAAAACACATGAACATCTCATTAGATGCTGAAAAAAGCCTTTGACAAAATCCAGCATGCATTCATGATAAAAAAAAAAAAAAGTCTTGGAGAGATCAGAGACAAAAGAAAGGCACATACCTAAACCCAGAAAGGCAAGAGCCAACACCAAATTAACTGGAGAGAAACATAAAGAAATCCTACTAAAACCAGGACAAGGCAAGATTGTCTATTCAATGTAGTACATGAATTTTTAGCTAGAGCAATAAGACAACTAAAGGAGATCAAGAGGTTTCAAACTTGAAGTGAAGAAGTCAAAGTATCACTATTTGCAGATGATATGATGGTATATACAAGTGACCTCAAAAGTCTACCCCAGAACTTCTACAGCTATTAAGTACCTTCAGCAAAGTGACTGGATATAAAATTAACAACAACAAGGGCAGCAGCAACAACAAAAACCTATGAATACTAATATTGCAAACAGTAAATGGGCTGAGAAAGAAGTCAGAACAACACTCTTCACAATAGTCACAAATAATATAAATATCTTGGTATAATTCTAACCAAGCAAGTGAAAGACCTGTAAGACAATAACTTCAAGTTTCTGAAGAAAGAAATTAAAGAAGGTATCAGATGATGGAAAGATCTCCCATTCTCGTAGATCAGTAGGACTAACACAGTAAAAATGACGACCTTTACCAAAAACAATCTACAGAATCAATGCACTTCCCATTAAAAATTCTAACACAATTTTTAATTCCAGACTTCGAAAGAACAATGTTCAATTTTATATGGAAAAATTCCAGAATAGCTATAACAATCCTGTGCAATAAAAAAAATTCTAGTGATATCAACATCACTGATTTCAAACTGTATGACAGAACAATACTAATAAAAACAGCATGGTATTGGCATTAAAAACAGACAGGTTGATCAATGGATTTTTTTATTTGAAGCTCCAGACATAAATCTGCACAACTATGAACACCTGATTTTTATAAAGAAGCCAGAAGTATACAATGGAAAAAGAAAGCATCTTCAACAAATTATGCTGGTCTAACTGGATGCCTACATGTAGAAGAATACAAAAAGATCCACATCTATCATCCTGCACAAAACTGAAGTCCACATGGATCAAAGACCTCAACATAAAACCAGAAATATTAAAGCTGACAGAAGAGAAAGTGGAGAATACCCTTGAATGCATTGGCACAGGAGACAACTTTTTGAACCTAAGACCAAGAGCTCAGACACTAAGATTAAAAAGTAATAAATGGAATCTTGTGAAAGTGAAAGGCTTCTATAAGGTAAAAGATACCACCAAAAAACTAAACAGCAGCCTACAGAATGGGAAAGGATTTTCACCAACTCTACATCTGACAGAGGGCTGATATCCAAAATATATGAAGAACTTAAGAAACTAGACATCAATCAACCAAATAACTCAATTTCAAAAAAGGATAGAGGTTGAAACAGAGAATTCTAAACAGTGGGATCTATAATGAGCGTAAAGCATTTAAAGAACTATTCAACATCCTTAGCCATCAGTGAAATGCAAATCAAAACAAAACTGAAATTCCATCTTAAACCTGTCAGAATAGCTAAAATCAAAGACACAAGTGACAGCCCATACTGGCAAGAATGTGGAGCAATGTGAATATTCCTTCATTGCTGATGGGAGTTCAAACTTGTATAACCACATTGGAAATCAATTTGGTGTTTTCTCAGAAATTGAAAATAGTTCTACCTCAAGACCCAGTCATACCACTCCTTGATATGATATGATAGTATACATAAGGGATTCCAAAAAGTCCATAGGGGAACTACTACAACTGATACATACCTTCAGTAAAGTACCTGGATACAAAATTAATAACAGCAACAAAATCTAGTAGTCCTACTATATACAAATAGTCAACAGACTGAGGAAGAAACCAGAAGAGCAATACCCTCCACAATAGTCACAAATAATATAAAATATACCTAAAGGATGTTCCACCATACAACAAGGACATATGCTGAACTATGTTCATAGCAGATTTATTCCTAATAGCCAGAACAGGAAACAATTTTGATGGTCCTCAATTGAAAAAATGGATAAAGAGAATGTGGTATCTTAACACAATGTGGTATTATTTGTTTTGTTTTTTGTTTTTCGAGACAGGGTTTCTCTGTATAGCCCGGGCTGTCCTGGAACTCACTCTGTAGACCAGGCTGGCCTCGAACTCATAAATCCGCCTGCCTCTGCCTCCCGAGTGCTGGGATTAAAGGCGTGCGCCACCACCGCCCGGCCACAATGTGGTATTATTTAGCTATTAAAAATAATGAGATCATGAAATTTAAAGGAAAATGGATGGAACTAGCAAAGATCATGCTGAGTGAAGTAACCCTGACCCAGAAAGACGAACATGGTGTGCAGTCACTTCTAAGTGAACATTAACTGTAAAGCACAGAAAAACCATGCTACAATCCACAGACCCAAAGAAGCTAAGTAACACGTAGGGCTCAAGTTGGTGACATGTGAGTCTTACTGAGAAAGAGAAACAGAGTAGACATGGTAGGTGGATGGGGAGAGGGGACTGAATACGGATGACGGCGTTACAATGGGAAGAGAAGGAATCAGGTGTGAGGAGGTTGAAGGGAGAGTGTACAGGAGATACAACTTGAATCTTAGGACATCTCTGGAATAAGCTATAAGCCTATAGCAATGGAAACTCCCAAGAACTGATGGAGGCGACCCTAGCTAAAACTCCTAGAAATGGGGGATATAGAGATTAGAGCATCATCTCCCGTAACCAGGAGAGATTGGAATACCAACCAAGCCACAAAACCTTCTATCTAAAATTTGTTCTGCTTACAATGTGCTTTGGTAAAAGTGATGCAGAAATTGTGGAAGTGGCCAATCAATTTCTGGTCCAACATGAGACCCACACCATGAGGAGGACCCCTGCCCGTGGCCTTGCCTAACAGGCCAGGATCACGAAGCTGGATAGCACAGAGACCCACAACAATAAAAAAGGGAATTCTGCCTGTTTTATATGGGTGGTGACATAGAGAGAAGCTAGAGGCAAGAGATTAAGAGATCAAGAGAGAGAGGAAGGGGCAAGCAGCCCCTTTTATAGTGGGCAGGCCTACCTGCCTGTTCCAGGTAACTGTGGGGAGGAGCATACCTGGCTGTTGCCAGATAACTGTGGAGACTGAGTTTAGACAGAATATTAACATTAGCCATATTAGCCATAACATTAGATCAGGTGGCTGATTTCAAGATTACAATTAAAGAGATTAGGGATATGTTATCACCCTATTACGTACTTTCCCAAAATCTCCTTTTCTTCCATTTCCACCCAGCTCTCTTTCTTTATTGTAACCATTTATCTGCCAGTGATTCCATTATCTTATATCTTTACTTGAGTTGCTCTAAGCCCCTTTTTTGGTATTAGTGCATATTAGCTTTCTAAAAATGGTTTTGAACTTTTCTTTCCATTTGTTATGAAATAGCTTAAGTAGTAATATATATATATATCATTATATATTCATGTATACAATTAAGGAAACAAAGATCATGAATTCAACTGATTGTGGTGAGTGGTACTTGGAAGGGGCTTAATGGAGAAAAGAGATGGGAAAGATGATGCAATTATAACAACCAAATTGAGGACAAGAGAACCCACAAGCATTGCAGTAAGAGACATGTCAGTAGCAACAGCACTCCTGATAACTATAGACACAAAAAAAAATTCAATAAAATTCTTGTAAACCAGATGCAGAACCACATCCAATACTTCATGACTAAGTTAGTCTCATTCTAAGGATGCAGAGATAGTTCAACATGTGCTAATCAAAATAAATAAGTTACCTATTAATGGACTCCAGAACAGACATTACATAATCATTTCATTAATACATAAAAGATATTTGACAAAATCCAATTTTCATGGCAAAACTCTGGAGACATTGGGAATTGAGGAAACATATCTCAACATAATTGGCTCTACATGACAAACAAATTGTCATGATCATGTTAAATAGAGAACTATCACAGTAGTCTCAGATCAGGAACAGACAATGGAATCTACTTTTGCCACTTGGATTGTATATAATACTTGAAATCCTCAAGGAATAAGATAAGAAATGGAAATAAAAAAGATACAAGCAGGAGAAGAAATCACAGTACCACTTGTTAGAGATGGCATGAGATTCCAAAAACTCCAGCAGAAAACTTCAAGAACTAATAAGCAGGGGCAGGTGACAAAATTAACACAAAAATCAGTAACCTATGCATATATAAAAGACAAACAGACTAAGAATAAAATCAGGAAAACAATCTCCTTTACAATAGTCTCAAATATATTACAAAACCAAACACATACATACACACACACACACACACACACACAAAATCTAACAAATAAATGATAGTCCTATACAATTAAAGCTTTGAAAACAGTGAAGAAAGAAATTAAGGAAGACACCAGATGATGGAGAGACCTTTCATTCTCATTAGTAAGATTAGTTTTAGAATACTACAATTCTACCAAAAATGACTGTAGGTTCGTTGCAATCTTCATCAAAATTCCAACACAATTCTTCACAGAAAATGAGAAAAAAAATCTTAAAATTCAAATGGTAGCCCAAAAGATACTGAGTGGCCAAAATAATCTTCAACAACAAAAACACTACTGGCAGTAACACAGTACATGATTTCAAGTTTTGCTAAAGGCTCATAGTAGGAAAAAACATCATTTTACTGTCACAAAAACAGACATATTGATCAATGGAATATAATTAAAGTCCTAGATTTTATATATCTATCCCATCTGATTTTGACAAAGATACCAAAATTATACAATGAGTAAAATTATTAAATGGTTCTAGGGAAAATGGATATTTATATGTAGAAGAATGAAACCTAATTGTTATCTCTCACCTTACACATAAACTCTTTCTAAAATGATCAAAGATATCAAAGTAGACCTAGATCTCTGGAACTAGAAGAAAGTGTAGGGGATATATTTCAGAATCCAGGCTCAGGTAAGGACTTTCTGATAGGACTCTGATCACCCAGGAAATAAGGACAACAATCAAAAAGCCTTCATGAAACTAAAAGGCTTTGGTACTAGAAAGAAAATTGTTAATCTTCTGAAGAGGCAGACTAAAGAATGGGGAAGGGGGGTTTACCAGCAGTATATCTGACAAAGGATTCATATCTAGAATACACAAGGAATGCAAGAATACTAAACACCGAGAACACTATCCAATTTTTAAAACGGTCTATGGATCTCGGCAGTGGTGGCTCACACCATTAATCCCAGCACTTAGGAGGCAAAGGCAGTTTGCCTTTGTGAGTTTGAGGACAACTTGGTCTATAGAGCAATCTCCAGACAGCTAGGGCTACACAGAGAAATCCTGTCTCAGAAAACCAGAAAACAAACAAACTAACTAACAAACTAGTCAAAAATAGACTGCGGAACTAAACAGAGTTTTCAGAAGAGAACTATGATAATTCTCTGAACATTGAGTGCATTCATTCTTCCAGTGTCCTTGTAGGCAAAAGGCACATTGGTTTTGCCACAATTTCAGATCCAAGCAAAACAGTCCTTGGTAGCAGTTACTTTTCTGATCTTGACCTAATGGGGTACCTCTCTGGGAGTGTCTTGATCCTTCCACCAGGATGACACTAAACATATCTGCCTTCCTTTCCATTTTTTTTTAGTCTGCTTCTTGTCTGACCTCTTGATCACAGTAGATGAAAAATTCTCTTGAAACCTCTAATAGTTGCTTTCTACCCCTTCCCAAGAAGCACTATGACTTCTGTAATTTGTATTAGAAGTCTCCCTGGGCCTGACCAACAATGGTTGAGTCATGCATTTGCTGTTTCTTGGTTAATGGGGGTAAAAAAGGTAGAATGCTTCACATAACCTCTCAATAACTGCTTGGGCTCTTTTAAGGTCCCTAGAGTACCTGTGAGGATTTGGTCATGTTCATGCCCTTTCTGCTTTCTTTCCTTCTAGCCACTTAAAAGAGCCTCTAGGCACTGCTTGAGCATCTGAAAATCCCAAAGATCATTAGGGTTCCAGTGGTGATGTTCCCTGGGGAATTGATGTTAGGCTGAAACCTAGCAATTTGTTTTCCTTGTGTTTGTGTATGCGAGGGTGGGGAGGCAGGAGTAAGTGAGTGGGTGAGTGGGTGGCTGGATGGGTGCACACCCTCATAGAAGCAGGAGGAGGAGGATGGGATAGAGGGTTTCTGGGAGGGGGGGTAAATGGGGAAAGGGGATGACATCTGAAATCTAAATAAATAATCAATAAAAATAAAAAATAAAAAATGGCAGCTACACATACAAGGGAAAGGAAAAGGAAGCAATTGTTTCATCTATTATATTCATGTAGTCATGTATTGTATTCATGTATTGGTACATGCTCCTTGTGGTAATACTTTAGGTACCTACTACTATTGGTGAGACTACATAAACCCCAATATCAGAATCACTCTAAGGGCCACAGTAAGCCATATGAAGATTGCCATGGACAATGAATTGGGATTCCATGGTCATCTTAGCTTATGGCTGTGTGAGAACTCCCCTGTTGTCCATCTAACTCACACTCACAGAGCCTCCATCTTGCCACTGCATGGTTTAGATTTGCAGTTTTGTTTCCTAGGTGACTACTTGGACTATGCTACAAGGTGATCAGGCTACTCTTCTGCCACTTACTGACAAACTTTCTAAAACGTTCCTAGGTTTTGCCAGTCTGATGGCCTGCACTCCCTTGGTTCATTGCTGGGCTTCCCTTTGTGCTTCTGAAATCCTTATCACAGCACACGGGAAGGGTTATTCTTCTATGGACTATTTGGTGTTCAGCCACCAGGTGAGGTCACCTCTCCCAGCATCTCAGAATTCACATCCAACCAACAAGAGAGGTGAATCATTGTCTCCAAATTGCAGAAGAGCCACCCAAGAAAAGTAAAGGGTTTTCTGCAAAAAAAGACAGATGTTGAGGCTTTTTATCAAAGAGAAATGTTTGTGTGTGCCAGCATTGGTCAATGGATTCATGTGCAAAGGCTGAGCTCCAAGTACAGTAAAGCATTTCTGTATATACCTTTTAGTAGCTCCCCTATACATTCAGCCTCCTTGTCTCCCTTATATCCCAATGTACATTCTGGTTAGGTGGTCTGACAGAGTCATACAGATGCACACAAATTTTAATACTATTCATATTATGTTGTCTTCCTTTTACTCTGGTAAAACCCTTATCACAAGACAAATTATAATTTGGATCTGGATCCTGAAAATTCCAAACTCTCTGTAATTATCTATGGTCTAATCAGTTAATCAGTCTTGAAAAGGTTTGTTTTTGTTTTTGTTATTTTTTTACTTTGAAGGTACAGCTTCTTCTCTCAAACTTCACTAAGAATAGACAGAATTTAGATAGATGATAGATAGATGATAGATAGATAGATGATAGATAGATAGATAGATAGATAGATAGATAGATAGATGATAGATAGATTGATAGAAACAACTTCATGATCGGCAATCTGCAAACTGGACATCCAGGAAAAATCAGTTGGTATAATTTAGAGTTTAAGAGTCTGAGAACTGAAGGAATTAAATATATTAATACCATTAAACAGAATAATGGCCCAAACATAGACAACAAGGTAGGCAAAAACAGGTGAATTGCTCCCATCTCCTCCTTTTGTCTATGAGGGCCCTCTTCAGACTAGCTTGTTTACTCTCACACAAAAGATGGCTATGTTACTGAGTCCACCAACTCCAGTGCTAAATTCACCTGGAAATATCTGGAAGACATACCTAGAAACAGAGTTCTGATTACTTTATAACCCACCCAAGTCAACAAAATTGACTAGTAGTGTAGCAAATATGTTTTCAAAGTAGAGAATTCAAAACTGCACACTGGCTGAACTATGAACACCTTAGGTTCTGCTCTGCAATGGTGTTTTAACTTTTTACTTAGTCAAAACAAAACTAGTTTTCCTACAGTATAAGTTCTACTAAGTGCTGCGGGAGGAGAAAACTGAGAGAGGTCAATAGAAGGGAGTTTCCAGCTCTAAAACTGGTGAAGTTGAATCTAAGACTAGGAACATTCTGCATTGCCCTGAGGAATGACTGTGTGAAGTTGGTCTTCTTACTCTTCCACTGAACAGTGAGCATCTTCAGTCTCCACAGACTTTTCTTACACACACACACAATTTGAACAGTGAGTTGTACCAGGATTGGTGTCCTCGTTGCAACTACTATTCTCTTGATATAAATGTCAAGGTAACAGTGGGGGAAATCAACCAGATAAGGAATCCTACATGTACATTTGTGTTGTTTTTTACAGTGATATGTGAGCTATAGTTATGTCTACAAAATTTGATTATTAAAAAGTCTTACTTACCTGAAGCTCAGCCCTACTCCCCAGTGAAGGCCCTTTCTTTCCACAGCTTGATCTGGCTAAAATCCATCTATGCTAATGTTCCGTCCTCTCTGGCTTTAAGCCACCATGCAGCATGTTCCACTCTGAATTCTGCACTCAGTAGTAGTTACAAGCAGAATGGCAGGACATGATCTACCAAAGATAAATAACATTCTTACTCCATAATTGTGGCTGTGGTCCTCACACAGAGAGCCTGTGACTGTGAGATTAAACTGTAAATCTCAGTTTGGCTCAGGGAATCTGTAGTTCACAACCTAAGTTACAGCTCAAAAAAAAAAGGGGGGGAGCTTTGTTTCCTCTGCACAGCCATGCTTCCTCTTCCCTCACAGGTACATACTGACACTTCCTCATAGGAAAATTCTACTGTCACAAAGTCAATGACTGAGCTAGCAAAATTCACATTTCCTTGTTTTAGTTTTAAGCCTTTCAAGTAAACAATATTTGAAAGATATATTTCGTGTGTGTGTGTGTGTGTGTGTGTGTGTGTGTGTGTATGTGTTTGTAGAAAACAAAAGGGAATGACTGTAAAAATTTGACTCCAATTATTTGAAAAGGCTTCTGATCTTGAATCAAAATCTGACCTGACAAAGAACAAGTGTCAACTTTGCTTTGAAAGCAGACTGGCTTGCTTGCTTTCAGGTTTCAGGTTTTCAGGCTTGCTGCCTTGCTGCCTTGCTTCTTCTTACTTTTTAGAGTAGGTCTTATGCTATTATTGCCCAGGATGACCTTGAATTCAGGATGCTTCTGCTTCTGGCTGCTGAATGCTGGGATCACAGGCATGGTGTACTCTAGCACTATAGCCATTCTCTCCATGTACTTCAGTTCTAGGTACAGAAGCCTTACAAGACATGGCACCCCTGATTCTGTTATTATATATTCATATGGAATTGAATATCCTTAAGAAAATTATATATTAACTGGTATTAAAGCATTAAGAATCTTCTGTCAAGAGGAAGCAAAAGTAGGCCAAACTGAAGATATGAGGACATATGAAGAAAGACAGGTAAAGTGAAAGATGAGCTCCAAGAAAAGGCATCTGACAGATACATACTTGGCTTTAAAACTGAGTCTGTTACCCAACTGCTGGAAGCCACAGTCAAAAAATCTATAGCCTACATCCAGTGAGCCAGTACTTGCTAGAGAAAGTGGTTATGTGCATACATCATCTAATTTACAGGAGCCCAAATCTCCATAGCCAAACTTTTTCATGAAAAACATATGGTACGTATATACACATGCTTCATGCTAAAGATTGTACAGCATACTAAAAGTTTTGCACTCAGTAGGCTAAGTGCAGAGGAAGATAAGTTAGAAGCCAACCTTTGCTACAATATGAAACCCTGTACTGAAAAACAAAAATGAGACAAAAAGAAGGAGAAGGAGGAGCAACAGAAGTGTCTTAGTTGTGCAAGTATGAGGATCTGAGTTCAGTCCTGGTGGTAAATCATATAGGTGGAAGAAAGCATCTAACATTTATCTCTTGCTTTCATGTACACACAGACACACACACACACACACACACAAAGTCAATAAAATAAAACAAGTATTGGTAGTATAATATCTAATTTATATTTTAAAAGTGGATTAAACATATGCATATCCTGTGGTTCCTAGGCCATCTCCAGGTGTTTCATGCAGGTAGGTAGAAACAACAGCACCTATTTATTGAAATAATTTAAAGCTGGCTAAGGTGGTGCAGACCTTTAAACCCAGCACTCAGAAGGCAGAGGCAGGTGTATATCTATAAATTTGAGGCCAGCATGTATCCATAGTGAATTCCAGCACAGCCAAAGCTACACAGTGAGATCCAGTCTCCAAAAAGAAAGGAAATAGGAAAGAAAGGAAGGAAGGAAGGAAAGAAGAAAAGGAGGGAGGGAGGGAGGGAGGGAGAGAGGGAGGGAGAGAGGGAGGGAGAGAGGGAGGGAGAGAGGGAGGGAAGGAGGGAAGAAAAGATGAAAAGGAAAGAAAAAGGAAAGAAAACGAAAAAAATATAAAAACCTTGCATATTTCAAAAGAAAGCACCCCTTTCGTGGGTATTTCATGTGGATGGCTGTATAAGCACTCTAAATCCTCATGTGCTTGTCTCACTCTCCAATTCTGAAAATAACCATGTTGTAAACTGCCCCTGAGCCAGCTGGATGGGGAAGAGGATCCAAGGAGGAAGGAACAGTGTCTTTTGGAAATTCCAAATATTAGAAAACTGTTTCATCAAGAGTACCTACAAATAAATCTCAATACATTTCAGCCTATTTATCCCGTGTATTGAAGTGTTAGGAAACAAAGCCTGACAGAAACAATGCCTGTCATGGTACTGACCTTTATCCATAAAATGAACTGATTTATTATATTTTGCTTTCTCCCTTATTCTTCTTTCAAACTCTACACTTAAAGGGAAACACAGCACATTTCTTCCCTAACCAGTAGACTTTCATGGTCCCAATGTTATAGATGAGCCATCATTTTGTTAAATGACACTATGTTGGATAAAGAGAAAGCAGAGCCATTTACACAATGCTCTTGTCTAGTCAAATCTTTTCAGATTGAAACACTGGCACCTTATATCACCACGTAGCCAATGGACTGTACAGAGCATCCATTTCCACTGACCAAATGATTTGTTGTTTTTAATTAAATCCAGCAACAGTTATTGCCACTTTTGCACTAATCTTGAATACTGCAGTGGTGTTTTCTGTAGATGATGAATCTTGCTTCAGTAAAACAATGTGCAAAGTTCTTTTTTATTATTATTAAATTTAAATTAGTTGGAAGGGTTAAATAAATCATCACTGAAAAGAAGAGTGAGCAAGTATTATCAGCTCAATAAATCTATCCCTGGGCACTGAAGACTAGTTTGGACTAGCTGGTAGCTACATAGAAGAGTTACAGACTTGAACCTACTGGAAGCATTTGGGGAAATAACTCAGGAGTGAAACTGTAGGAAGTGCAGGCAATAATGCATCAGCTGTTTCCTTCTGGAAGGCTGGACTCCAACGGCAGTGGGTCTGCTTCTTGCTCTTTATTGCTATCTTCTCTTAGCTTACCAATGTTATCACCAGAGATGATCAGATGCTTGCATGGCCAAAGTCACAAAGTATAGGGATGGGGGAAGACATATCACTCAAGTAGCTTTAAGTCTCGTTAAACTGGTATATCACTATATCTCCATTCCCATGATAGCTTGAAGACCTGAAAATACAGTCTCTTGCTAAAAACAAGAAAGGAAAATATGATGAAACATAATTTTAACAGGTGAGCATATGAACAAATTGCATAGGGCCTAAGTGAAAGACTAGCACACAACCTTTGTGATTGTGAGGATCAGCTGACACATGAGTTTTACTCAGTGTTACATGTCTTCCATAGTCATGCATTTCACAAACTATCACTAAATACTCCACAATGCTTTCTTTAAAACTATTTTATTTTACTGTATTTATTTATTTAGTGTGTGGGGGCAGGTATACATGTGCCATGGTACATGGGTCCAAGGGACCAAATGAAGATTATCAAGCTTGGTGGAAAGTGCCTTTACTCACTGAGCCCCACACAATTTTTGTCATTGCCAGGAAATGCATGTTTGTGCACATACATGCAAACACACAGCACATTCATACTCACAGCTAAATCAGCTTATGTGTTCAGTCATAGGCATAAAATACAGCACAGACACACACACACACACACACATGTACACACAATTATATCTGCTCACATACTCAATCCCTAGAATGAAACTCTGATGATCTTCTTTACAAAGGCAAATGCATGCCCTGCTCTGATACTCTCTTAAACATTAGAACTGGTAGCTGTTAGTATTCTGTCTAAGCTCCACCTCCACAGTTACTTGGCGGCAGCCAGGTAAGCTCCTCCCCACAGTTACCTGGAAACAGGCAGGTAGGCCTGCCCACTATAAAAGGGGCTGCCTGCCCCCTCCTCTCTCTGCAGGTTCTCTGCCCCCTCTTTCCTCCCCCCTTCCCTTCCCCCTCTCTCCATGTCGTCATGGCCGGCCTACCTCTACCTCTCTTCTCTTCTCTTCTCTTCTCTCTCTCTCTCTCTCTCTCTCTCTCTCTCTCTCTCTCTCCTCTCTCGCTCTCTCTCCATGCCCTGAATAAACCCCCCCCTCGTAGAACGGTTTGGTCTGGTGTCCCTATGAACATGAGGCTCAGAAAAGGCATGAGTCAGTCATCAGATCAAAGGCTACTGGTGATCACCTTAAGAAAATAACTCACATCACTCATCTTTCTCTCTAGGACATCTTTCTTTTTCTGCAGGAAATTTACTTAGCCAACCTAAAAATGAACTGACAAGGGGCACAAGGCATCTCTGTGACTTCTTATATCCAAAGCATCTTTGTGAACAAGAAATGAAGGCACTGTAACATCCAGAGTTAGGCCTGAGAAACTCAGAAGGAAAAAAGGAAAAAAAGAGATTAGCCTTCTATGTGCCTTATCACAGATCATCATTTGAGGAAAGCGTGTGAGTAATGACACATCCCACAACAACAACTCAAAGGAAGGGTAGATAGTTACCTGAGACACGGTGTCATGTGGTTTCAGGCAATAGTGGCAAAGAAGGCATGGCAGAGTGGCTTATGGAGGCAGGAGTATGTGTTAGAGGTTCCTTACATCAGAGGGGAACATGAAGCAGAGAGCACTGTGGACACCAATGGCCAGACAACAACCTTCAAAGACTCACCGCTAGTGACCTATTTCTGCCAATGAAGCAGATCTCCTCAGCATCATCACTGTACACCTGATAAAAGCAACATAAGGACAGAAGGGGAAGTTTTGATTCAGTTTGCATATGCAGGCCACCGTAGCAGAGAAAGTGTGGCGGCAGGAGCAGGGCTGGCCAGTCATATTGACTCCGCATTCAGAAAGTATAGAATGGACTCAGTCTATTATCTCTCTTTCAGTCAACCCTAGAGCACAGCACATGGGGTGATATTGCCTACATGGAGAGTGGTCTTCCCTCTTTAGTTAAAATTCTCTGAAAGCGTGCTCATAGATAGACCTGTTTGGGAGGTGTGTTCCTATGGTGATTCTAAATACATTCAGGTTGACAGTGAAGATTAAGCATCATAAACAGCCAGGCAACAAGCTGTTCTCTGTGGGAGTCATTTCAGATTGAAATAACAGAAAGGGTCCCAATCACCAGGTGATCTGTTATATCCTGCAGTGATCACCACTTAGTAATGATTAACCAGTACTCAAATGTCATTGCAAAGAATAGCTTTGTTTTCATGATGTTCTGCATCCCTGCCTTCTTAGACCTGATAGTAACCGTGTTCTCTGAAAACTCATAATCAGTTGAACAATATGCCTGTAGAGTGAAGAGACAGCTATTTGTCATAATCTCTTGACAAGGTAATTAGCCTTGTCTCCCACAGTAAACAGTTCCATGAATAAGTAAAGGGGGTGGTAAGATAGCTTAGCTGTTAAAGGCTTTCGCCAGGAAGAATGACAATCTGAGTTTGATCCTGAGGACCCGTATGGAGGGAGGAGAAAACTGCAAGTTGTTCTCTGATATCTCTGTTGCTGACCCCCACGGGTGAACTATGGCATACACTCCTGTGAGTGCACACACACACACACACAGAGGCAAAAATAAATAAATGCAACTTTAAATCAGATAAAACCTGAAATGAAGTTTCAGTCACAGAAAGCAAACAATATCACACTCTGATCAAAAGAAAAGAAGCACAAGGAGAGAGCTCTCCATTTATCCAAGATTCCTGTTTGGGGCATTGTATAAACTCTAAGAGGATCTGAGCCTAAAAAGAAAACTGAAATCTAAGATACTAAGAAGGATCGAATTTTCATGATAAGATATAGGGGAAGACAGGCTGACAGAGAAATTTCAAGAATCTTCATGGATATTTGCCATAATATTTTACACAGAACATAGGTGAACAAAGAAAAAGACCAAGAGAATCAAAGATGGGGAAAATTGTAGGAGATTTCAAAGTTCTAAACATTTAAAATAGCTAGGCCCCAAGCATTCAAAGAACTGATACTTTAAGCATGCCTAAAAGTGCTTAATAGTAGCTAATGGTAGCTAATTAACTAAATAGTGGTTAATTCAGGGCAATGCTATCTCAATGGCTCTTGTCTAAGGACAGTATCATCTCCTCAGGGACACTGGCCGTATTTAGACTTGCTTGAGGTTGTCATAACCCTATGGCTTCTGCTCATACTTACTAAGGAGAGGTTAAGGGTACTACTAAGCAATATGCAGAGCACCCCTTAGCTCAAAATTATCTGTTCCAAAATCCCCAAACACCAACTTGCTGTGCCATTGTTCAGCTTTTTTTTTTTTTTTGATATAGATTTCTTTTTTTTTCCAGAGTATTTTTAAATTGGATATTTTATTTACATTTCAGATGTTATCACCTTTCCCCATTTCTTCCCCACCCAGAAACCCCCATCCCATCCCCCCTCCTCCTGCTTCTATGAGGATGTGTCTCCACCCAGCCACCCACTCCCACCTCCTTGCCCTCGAATTCCCTCACACTGGAGCATCCAGCCTTCACAGGACCAAGGATCTCCTCTCCCACCTATGCCCCACAAGGCCATCCTCCCCTACATATACTGCTGGAGCCATGGTTCCCTCTCCATGTGCTCCCAGGCTGGTAGTTTAGACCCTGGAAGCTCTGGTTGGTTAAAATTGTTGCTTTCCCCATGGGGCCACAAACCCTTTCAGCTCCTTAGGTCTTCTCTCTCACTCCTCCATTGAGAACCTCATGACCAGTTCAATGGTTAGGAGGCAAAAGCAAGAAAACTTAAAATACACAGTAAGGTCTTATCTAATAATAATAAAACAAGAATTAGAATTAAGTAATACCACAATTGAGAGGCCTTGTTCTGATCCCCATCTTAACAAAGCTTTAAAATTCCAGTTTGTTATACTTAGCTGCTATCAAACTATACAATCAAAACAACAGGTTGCTGTACAACCCTGGTAAACCTTTGATCTCTGGAACCCTCTTAAGGGTGGAAGATGACTGGCTCCAGAAAATTGTTCTCTGACCTGCACATGTGTGCCATGGTACTGTGCACTTATACACACACACACACACACACACCATATGCATGTATAATAATAAAATATTTATTAAAAGCATTCAAAATTTTTAAAAACAATCAGTATAATTCCAAAATAGCAGTAATGCTCACAATGTTTAGTGTATAGTATAAGTTTAATAAAAAGGAAAAATTGAACAGGTAATGTGGTCAGGATAAATAGTCTCAGGGATAGCCATTGTCTCAACTAGCAATTCTGCTGATGTGTTAAACATCATGACTAAAAACAACATGAAGAGGAATAGGTTTATTTCATCTTACACTTTCAGGTAACAGTCCATCACTAAGGGAGGCGCCTGGAGGCAGAAACTGAAGAACTCATGAAAGAACACTACTTACTGGCTTGTTCCCATGGCTTACTCAGCCTGTTTTTTTTTATATACTCTAGGACAAATTACCTAAGAGTGACGCTGCACACAGCAAGATGGGCATTCCCATATCAATCATTAATTAAGCTAGAAAATGCCCTAGAAACCTGCCCACAGACCGGTCTTACTGAGGCATTTTTCTCAATTAAGATTCCATTTTTCCTTATATAAGTAAGAACCTACCATCCCTGTCCTTTTGAGTTTGGAGTGCCTCACTCAGAATAATATTTTCTAGTTCCATCAATGTGTCTGCAAAATTCATGATGTTCTTGGTTTCAATAGCAGACTAGTATTCTATTGTGTAAATGAACCACATTTTCTGTATCCATTCTTCAGTTAAAGGGCATCTGGGTTGTTTCCAGCTTTTGGCTATTATTAATAAAGCTGCTATGAACATAGGAAGTACATGTGCTTGTGGTATAGTGGAGCATCTTTTGGGTATATGCCCAGAAATGATATAGCTGGATTCAGGTAGAACTATTACCAACTTTCTGTAAAACTGCCAGACTGATTTCCAGAGTGGTTGTACAAGTTTGCAATCCCACCATCAATGGAGGAGTGTTCCCCTTGTTCCACATTCTCACTAGTATGTGCTGTCCCTTGAGTTTTTGAGCTTAAACCATTCTGATGAGTGTAAGATAGAATTTCAGGGTCAGTTTGAGTGCATTTCTCTGATGTCTCAGGATGTTAAACATTTCAAGTGCTTCTGGCCATTAGAGATTCCTCTGTTAAAAATTCTTTGTTTGACTCTGTACCTCATATTTTTAATTGGGTTATTCGGTTTGTTTGTGTCTAACTTCTTGAGGTCTTTATATATTATCCCTCTTTCAGATGTAAGGTTGGTGAAGATACTGTCCAAATCTGTAGGCTTCCATTTTGTACTATACAGTATCCTTTGCCTTGCAGAAATTTTCAGTCTCATGTGGCCCCATGTCCTGGGCTATAGAAAAAAGCAGGTTGAGTAAGCCATGAGGAACAAGTCAGTAAGCAGTGTTCCTTCATGATTTCTGCTTTAGAAGCATTTATTAATTGTTGATCTTAGTGTCTGAGTTATTGGTGTTCCCTTACAAGTGGTTATTAGACAAAAATGTTCAGGATACCCACACTACACTCCACAGACCCAAAGCATCTAAACAAAAAGAAAGGCCCAAGCAAGAGTGCTTGAATTTCATTTAGAAGGGGAAATAAAATAGTCATAGGAGGCAAATGGAGGGAGGGAAGTAGGTGGGAGAGGGAATAGGGAGGGGAGAAGAGGGGAAGTGTTCAATACCAGTTATGGAGAGAGACTGGAGAGGGGGCCAGAAGGGCAGAAGAATGAATGGAAATTGGTGGGCAGAAGAACAGGGATGGCACCTCTAGGACATGCCAGAGACCTGGGATGGGAAAGCTTCCCAGGAGTCTATAGGGGTGACCTTAGCTGAGACTCCTAGCAGTGGGAATATGGAACCTGAAGTGGCCACCTTCTATAAACACACAGGATCCCCAGTAACAGTACCCCCAAGCCACCCACAAAACTTTTAACCCAAAATTTGTCCTTTGTATAAGAAAGACAGGGACAAAGAAGGAGCAGTCTGAGGGAATGGTCAACCAATAACTGGCCCAACTTGAGAC
The DNA here is from genome assembly GCF_004785775.1 of Grammomys surdaster. Classification (NCBI taxonomy): domain Eukaryota; kingdom Metazoa; phylum Chordata; class Mammalia; order Rodentia; family Muridae; genus Grammomys; species Grammomys surdaster. The sequence goes on along the minus strand of NW_021620189.1, from coordinate 694,442 downwards.
CCATCACAAGGCCAAGAACCACTCCCAACGCTATTTATGATACTCTGTTAAACTTGTAGACAGGAGCCTAGCATAACTGCCCTCTAAGACACTTCACCCAGCAGCTCACTGAAACAACTACAGAGGCCCAGAGCCAAACATTGGACAGAGCTTATAGAGTCTGCAGGAAGGATAGAGTGTCCCAGCAGGGATAGGAACTCCAAAAGAAGACCAACAGAGTCAACTAACCCAGACCCTTGAGGACTCTCAAAGACTAAACTACCAACCTAAAAGCATAAATGGACAGGACCAAGTCCTCAGGCACATATGTAACAGATGTGCATCTCGCTCTTCCTGTGGGTACCCCAACAACTAGAGCAGAGAGAGCACTGTCCCTAAAACTGTTGCATGTCTGTGGGTCCCATTCCTGTAACTGGGCTACCTTGTCTGGCCTCAGTGGGAGAGGACTTCTAGTCTTACAGAGATTTGATGTCCCATGGTGGTAGAATATCTAGAAAGTCCTTCCTTCTCCCTCTCAGAGTAGAAGGCAAAGAGGGTTGGAGAGACTATATGAAGGGGTACTGGAAGGAGGGGGACAGTGTTGGGAATGTAAAGTAAATAAAGAAATAGATAGATAAATAAGTAAGTAAGTAAATAGAAGAAAGGAAAGAAAAAAGGATTCCTTTTCCTTATACAGGTATAGGCTTGTATCAAAATGACAGAAAAACACCCGGAACAGCTGTTTAAACTATAGTTAAAGGATTAGAAGAAAGAGAATGGATGAACTAATACAGTACCTCAATAGAAAAACAGAAAGATTAAAAACTAAAACTTTGGGATAGAGAGATGGCTTAGAGGTTAAGAGCATTGGCTGTTTTTCCAAAGTTTCTGCATTCAATTCCCAGCAACCATGTGGTGGTTCATAACCATCTATAATAAGATCTGGCGCACTCTTCTGGCATTCAGGGATACATGCAGGCAGAATACTGTATGTGTGAATGAATGAACGAATGAATGAATGAATAAATAATAAATAAATAAGTAAATCTTTTTTAAAATAGAAATTTATAGAGCTAAAATGATAAAATTTAAAAATTGCAGTCTGTACATTGAAAATTAAGTACAAGAGATTAAATGATTAGACCCTTTAAGGAAAATAAAGAGCTAATGGCCAAAATCCTAAGGCAAAGAAACTGGGGCAGGAATGTTGATAGTTACTGTGATGGTTTGTATGAAAATGGCCCCCATAGAACTCAGGACGTGACACTATTAGGAGATGTGGCCTTGTTGGAGTATGTGGGTTTGTTGGAGGAGGTATGTCCTAGGGTTGGGCATTGAGGTCTCATAAGCTTAAGTTCAGGCTCAGATGCACACTGTCTAACAAGAAAACAGTAGAAATTACTACTGTCATTTGCTCAGAGACCATGTGAGCCGGAAGACAAAGGAAAATCTCTAAGTTGCTCAAGGACAACATTTTTAACTTAAGGTTTAATACTAAGCAGCACTACCGCTGCTCTATAATGCCAGTGTTTCCTCTCACTTGCCAAGCTCGAGCCAAAAGAGATGGAGGATAAGTAGCAAAGTGCTCATGCCATGGATCTCACAGAGCATACAGTGGGCAAATCCAAGGTGGTAAAGCATCCAGGAAACAACCGGCTTCAAAAGCGGGTCATAAGCGTGCGCCCTCTACTGGAGGTATGAAGAAACCTCATTGTTACTGGCCTGGTTCTGTGTTACTCCCGTGAAATCAGATGCTATCAGAAGTCTACTGATTAGGCAGGAATATATAAATCTTAGGCTAGAACAAAGAAGTAGGCTTCAGGCATGAAAATGACTTTGGGCTAGGACAGGGAAGTAGGCTCAGATATTTTGGTCATTCTGATAAGCCCTTAGAAACAGTGATCACGGGAGTGTTCATGGGACATGTTTATTGCCTTGCCTGTTCTTTAACTACGTGTGTTTATTGTGTTGCTTGTTCCTTGACTATTTGCATCTATTGTATTGCTAGTTCCTCAACCTAGAACTGACCTTAATACTTGCATGTAATTAAAATGGTATAAAAGCAAAAAGGAGGAGGGGGGATGGGATACAGGGTTTATGGGGGGGGGGTATGGGGAAAAGGGTAACATCTGAAATCCAAATTAATAAAATATTTAATTAAAAAAAAGAGAAGTGTACTGAACTTCTGATCCATAAGCTCCCCTTTCAGCATTTTGTGAGAGAAATTGCTCAGGATTTCAAAACAGATCTGCGCTTCCAGAGTGCAGCTATTAGTCCTTTGCAGGAGGCAAGTGAGGCCTATCTGGTTGCGCTTTTTGAAGATACCAACCTGTGTGCTATTCATACCAATGTGTAACAATTATGCCAAAAAATATCCAGCTGGCATGCCTCATAAGCAGAGAATGTGCTTAAGAGTCCACTATGAGGAAAAACACTTCATTCTCAAAAAAAAATTTTTTCTCTTCTTCCTGTTACCAATGGTTCTGAATGTTAGATATTTTTCCCTGGGAGATAAAAAGGTACCTAAATATATTCTTGAGAGTGGAAATATATGGGACAGAATTAGGTATTGACACTTTCTCCACTTTCACTTGTATATGAATTTTAATATAAATGCAAAATGTAAAGCATTACTGCAAGCAAAATGTTTCAGTGAACACATTTCAACTGTTCACCTTTTTAACAGTTATAAATAAACCTGTTAAAATTTTCTGGATAATGCCAGCATTTGGATTTTTTTAAATAAATAAATTTCTTATTGATGCCAATAAATAATAATAATAATCACTAAACTTGTATTTCAAAAATGAAGCAACAATAATTAAGAAAAAAAAGAGTTTTCTTGAGAATGAAGCCTAGAGCATTAAAAAAGAAATAATGCCTTACTACTGAGCAGGGCTCCAGCCCCAAAAGAGATTTTTGAATAAACAGAATAGGGAAACATTGTCACCAGGAAGCCTCTTCATCAAGACTTGTAACAGAGAGCTATTTGGGTTGAAGAGAGATGTAATTCCAAACTGTGGGGAAAGGGAAGTGTGATGTGAGCTCTTTTCTCTGCCAGCTAAAGGACTTCTATTCCTGTGTACTCTTGGTGCTACTCTGCTGAGTGGAAAGCTGGGTGACCCCCACCAATGGAAAGAACTCATCAGCTTGTTGCTCTGATGTTGAACTTGATGAAGATGACCAGTGCCATTTACCCATCTACCATGGTCTCCAAAGCAACCTGTCTGTGATTACATACAACTGTAAGGCCAGCAGTGAGATTGCAAAAGAAAAGTAGTGGATGAATTCAAGACCAGTCTAGTTGTATAGAAAGACCGTGACTCAAAAACAAAACAAAAAAACAATAGCAAAAGTAAAAAAAACAAACAAAAACCACACATAGGAAGTGAAAATTGACTGCACAAACCCTAACCTCATCCCTAAATAAAATGTTCTACTTGACCCAGAAAGAGATATGACCTTACCCTAATCAATGGCTGCATCTGTCCTTGTTACATGCTCTGGCTATTCTATTGCTGACACCTTCTAATTCCTTGAATCATGCCTTATTGTCTCTTGCTACATGGCTTTCATCCTGTAACTGAGTCTGCTGCCTTCACCAGGTTCAATTCAAGTCCCCTTCCTTCACATCCAGGGCATTTCTCTGAGAGCTGTCCCTGAGTGTCCTTTAAGGGTCTGACAGCAATTACCTCCCGTCTGCAGAATAGAGAAATGCACTTGCTCCTGTTATTGTTGGATTGCCATGACTTTCAGCATGATTGTCAACCAGAGGAGGGCAAGGTCAAGACTCTGCTTTTCCTTTTACTACTAAAACCCAGAACCAGTCAGAATGACTACCCATGAATAAATATTTATGGAGTGAAAGTTTATCAAATATTGATAAAAATCCACATTGGAGGTTCTCAAGCATCCTCTTCAGGAGTGCTGCCATTTATAGTAGGAAAGATAGCTCCAAAAGAACCTGTGGAGCAGCAGGGACCACACTTCACAGGTTCCTGTGAATTCCAGGGGAGGAAATAGATTTTTGAAGCCAGTTCGTGGGCAGAGACTAAAGAGCTATCTCTGTGGGAATTCAAAGCAAAAGCTGCATCTTTGAAGAGAAAGAAAAGTCTACATTTATTTTAAATCCTATATAACCAGGAAGTGTTGTACCAGAAGATACAGAAATAGCTGGAAGATGGCAGTAGGCCAGTCATTTATAACTTTCTTTTTCATCCTTTGGGGGAAATCTTACACATATGAAAATTTAAAGAATCTATAAAGAGTGTTTTTCTGCTCAACTCCATCAGCTTTCTAATTTTTTACCTAAGCAACAGAATGAAAACAAGACCATCTAGCAGCATCACCAGGAACTGGAGAAACTTCCTCCTGTCTTGAAATTGCCTAAGGCCTTGAAATGCCTTTTGCTCTTCTGAAGCTTCAAATATACGTTCATTTCTTTACATATGGGGAATTTTCTATCATCAGGTTTGTAAGCAGCCACACTTACGTGGAAGACTTTTCTTTTATAAGCAGATCTTGTGATAGTTGTTCAGGGGCTGTCTTTATTTCTGACATCTGGAGCCTTGTGCATCTCAGAAAAGTGACCAAGAGCATTTGTAAATGAGTGACAGTCCAAATCTGCTCATTAAATGCTCAAGTGAGAGGATGCTTCTGTCTCAAAGAGAATACTTTAAGAGTGTCGGATATTTTTTGCAATCCTACCTTTTTTTTTTAAGAATTTAGAATAAATAGGACTTTGTTAAGATCATCTCTTACTCTTTAAGACTGGTACAAAGCGTTCTATTCTGCCAGGTGTTATGACTCACCAGCAGTTCCAGCCAGTGCAAATGACAGAAGATGCACCCGAACTAGGCTCAAATCCAGGTCTTCAAACACACATTTCCTTGCTTTACCAAGGGATGGAACTCAGATTTTTTTTCTAACACATTCTCCCTTTCTTTCTCTCTCTTCCATCCATCCACATGCATGTGTATGCATTCATGTATGTGTATATTGTATACAAAGGCATGATCACGCATCACACTGGTAATGCACAAATGCACCCAGCCATGCTCACACATAGGTACAGACTGACATAGCACAGCAGTAGGTTTAGGAAAGATGTTAGAATGTTCCTGAAGCAGGTTGGGGAGACGACTCAGTCACTAAAATGCTTGTCATGCAAGGATGAGGAGAGGAGTGCAGATTAAGAGCTGGCGTGGCATTGAATTTCTGTAACTCCTGCCCTGAGGCCTTAGGCAAAAATACATTCCAGGATATCAGTGGACAGCCAGACTAGCCTAATTGATGATCTCCACGTTCAGCGAGAGGCCCTGTCTAGAGAAATAAGGTAAAGAGTAATGTAAGTCTCATGATACTCAATATTGAACTATACCTGCCATACCCATGAAGCAAGCAAATTAATCAAAAGCGACAATATCGAATCCCACTTAAAATAGTTCAGGCATTTAACTAAAGCAGCACAGGTGAGTAAATCCCCTTTAATTCTGTTGGTGAGTGTTATATCTGATATTGAAATACTGTCCAGATAAAGTGGAGAATATATAGTAACATATACAATGTTGAGAGAAATGCTAACATGCCAAAGACTCCTCATAGGAGATCATATTCATCTATATCAGTCTTGACCAGTTTATCAGGAGTTTTTACCTGAATGAACTTCAGTGAATAAGCAGCTCCCAAGAGAAAGAAATCCTATCAGCTGGACCACTGGCTTCCTCTGTAATGTCGGTTGACTACAAGACACTCAGAAATAGCCAACTAATAGCCCCAGATAGTAATACAAAGCACAGATTATTATTCCAAAACATAACTATTTATCTAGCTGCTACCCAGACATATAGTTTTACAGATGCATATCTACATAACTGCACAAATTATTCTCACTTATGAAAATGTAAAGGTGTACAGAGCAGCAAATCCTGAATCATCTTAAATGTGCCTGGTACTCTTAAATATTAGAAACTGGGATTGGGAATATGTCTCCATGGGGTTCAAGTCAGTCCAGTACAAAAAAAAAATGATTATGAACAACTTTAATGTGGGTCCTTTTTTAAAAAGTATCTTTACTGTTGCCAGATGTTGGTGGTATACACCTTTAATCCTAGCACTTAAAGGCAGAGGCAGGAGGATCTGTGCAAATTGGAAGCCAACCTAATCTCCACTGTGAGTTCCAATTATTAGACTCCTACCTCCATAGAAGAGGTATTCCCTAGCATGTGTGATCCCTGGGTTTAATCAACAACATAGCAACACAAAAGATGAATTTAGTAATAAAATGAAGCCTTGCAAAATATATAGAGCTTTTTACTCACAGTTGTCCATCACTACAGCCTGGTTCCTATACACATAATATGCTAATCATGCTGTAGCTCGCCAGGAGTCAGATAATATCTGAGCTGACCTACTCATGACAAGCCCAGGGTGTCTCATATATTTGTAATGACAATAAGAAATTTCTGCTGCGACCCTTGAATATTTACCCACATTTCCACCCATGCTCATTGCATGAAAGAAGGAGTTGTCAGATTTAGTCCAACTTAGCTAATGGATTGTTGAGGTCTGATTTTAATTAACTACATTGTAAATACTTTAGCCAGTCTCTTTGCTGCAGGGATTCTCCGGATCTTTAACATTTTAATGAGCACTGGGACTCTGCAAAGGCAGACAAAGAAACAGAACTTGCAGTGTCTCACAAATGGATTCACCCTCAGGTTTTATTTTTTTACTGAGCACAACACAATTAGTCAAGTGTCTTTCCTATGCCAGACACAAGAGAGAACGCCTATCCATTTTCCACACAGCCTTAGCAATAAGAAGCCTTCAAAGCCACTATTCCACAAGGCTCTCTTGGGACAAGCCCCAAATTTCCATTCTGGAGGTGGAAATACACATGAGCCGCAACCATGAAAGTTTGTCAAAACTAGTGAGAAGTTTACCTGATTTCCTTGATGTGTATGTCTAGTCCAGATGGCTATGTGGATAGATACTGCTAGCATCTTCATTTGTAAACTGGATGGATTTTAATCCTTGCTGTTTGAATTATATATTCCCTCATCAGTGACCCAACTTAATTTTCTCTTTCTGTAGGATGCCATTTACACCCTGTTCATCAGGTTAAGCATCCTAACTCCTAAACTTGATAAAAATAAAATAAATTTTATTTTTAAGTAGGGCCCTGCTGGAAATGACAAAGCTCTCACACTTTGCAGCTGATGACAATGAAGGGTAAAGGATTCGAACTTTGTGCAAGGCCACAGTATTCGCTATCCTCACAGTGAAGTCCACACCCAAGACTCAAAGCTTCAAAGACCATATGAGTCACAATGGTGTGTGATAACCATTCAACACACCCAACCTGGTCACATTTTAATTCACATGTAGTTTTCCCTTGTGTGCTAGTTACTGTTCTATTGCTATAAAAAGACACCACAACCAAGAAAATGTATAAAATAAAGCATGAAATTGGAAGGTTATTTGCAGTTTCAGTGTGTGAGTCTATGATTATTGTGGCAGGAAGACATGGTATAGGAGAAATAGTTAAGAACTTACATCTTATCAGCAAGCATGAGTCAGACAGACAGATACGCATACACACACACACACACACAGAAAGAGAGAGGGAGAGAGAGAGAGAGAGAGAGAGAGAGAGAGAGAGAGAGAGAGAGAGAGAGGGAGAGGGAGAGAGAGAGAACTGGAAATGGCATGGGCTTTTGAAACCACAAAGCCTACTTCTAGTGGCACATCTCCAACAAGACCGCAGCTTTTAATCCTTCCCAAGCAGTTTCACCAACTGTGGAGCAAGTATTCAAATACATGAGGCTATGAGAGCCATTCTCATTCTCACCATCTTCCATTCCCTGCCTGCTATAGGCGCTTGTAGCCATATTATAAAGCAAAATGAATCTAATGCATTTACTTCATCTTCAAAAGACCTCATAGCCTTCACACGCAACACTATTTCAAAATGCAAAATCTAAATCTCTTCAGAGACTCAAGATAATCTTTTAGTTGTAACCCTCTGTGAAACAAAAATAAGCAAATCAGATACTTCCAACATACAAAGTCCCAGAATAGGCATTGCCATTTCAAAAGAGACATTTGTAGAAGTAATAAAGAAATACTGGGACAAAGCAGGGCCAATTCTAAATCCTGTAACTCCATGAGATGTCTCTGCCTTTCTGACTTTACTGACTGCCACTTTTCTCTCTTGAACTGGTTCTACTCATCTACTGCTCTTCTTAGCAGACACGACTCTGGCACCTCCAATATCCTGGAGTCTCCAAACAATCCAAGCTTCACTTTCACAGCTCCACATATGGCCTCCCTGGCCCTCTGTGCAGAGACTCCCCTGCCACACAGCTGACCTCAAGCTTTCCTTAACTAAAGAGGAAGATCCCCTAACTCTGTCTACACCCTCATCATTCTAAAGCCAGGACCTATTGGCTTATGCTGCTAAATTCTCTTGCCTGTTAGGTACAGAGCATGGCCCCCTCTTTGAAGTACATTTGCATTAACTTTGATTCGTTGATCCTTTTTGCATAAGCTTTCCTTTTTCAAGTTGCAAGGGGATCAAGTTAAGTGAGTTCTTGGCTTGAGGGCACCACTCCATTTTATTCCATTTAGCATCAAATCTCTCCTCCTCCTCCTCAACACAAGCCTTGGCTCCAATATTAAATTTCCTGGTGCTCTTTTCCTCCTTAAACTATACATTTCATAACTCTTTTTGTCCACATGCTCCTTTTCATAGTAGACCTGCATAGGAGTGATCACTAATATCCACACAATATAGTCAACATTAGGCTGCCTGGAAATCTTCTCTATCAAAGAAATTAATCCCAAATTCTTCAATTTAGCCTCAGGCAGATTCTTAGGACAGGGCAAAAAGCAGCCACATTCTTTGCCAAAATATCCTGAGAATGGTCTCTAGCCTAGTTACTATGTGTTACTCTCTGAAATCTCTATAGCCCACAGAGAACTCAGTACTACTGTCTTTCAAACTTAGTAGACTGGCCCATTAAGCCCTACTTATGCCCTATGCTGCTTTTCTCATCTTCCACATTCCTCCCAAAACCAGCATGGTTAAACCTGTCACAGTAATACACCACTCTGTTGTAGAAATTTTTAATCCCAATCCGGGGTTTCTACCCTGCCTTTGACCATTTAGTTCCCAGATAAAACACACACAACCTTTATATTTACAATAAGCATTAATCAGCATTAGATCTGGGCAGGTATCTACCTTCTATGCTATTAAAATCTATTTCCTATTGATAAACCTGAGTTATTACTTTTATCTGGGCTGCTCTTAACTCCAATTAGCCATGTTTTCTTGACTCCTAACCCATAGTGACTTTCTTATTCCTCCTCACCTTCCTATCTCACCTTCTTCTCTTTCTTGTGGTTCTTCTCTAACCCCCTAGGCCCAGGAACTCTAAAACACATCTCTTTTGCTCAGCTACTGGCTGTAGGCATCTTTATTCACCAATCAGAAATAACTTGAGGGCAAGGTCACATAGCACCACTTAGTTCTAGAAAGTACACACTCTCTTATCTCTGGAGCAACCAGGTCATAAGGAGCCAGTAATTAGCATTAAAATACAAACAGCATCAGGCCAACCCACTAGACCACTCCCTGGTACCTTCTGTATTAGTTACTTTTCTACTGCTGTGGAGTGACAGCAATAAAAGAAAAGATGCTTATAAAAGAAAGCATCCAGCCAGAGTGGTAGCACATGCCCTTGATCCTAGCACTGTGTGTGGAAGGAGGGATAAAGGCAGGTGGATTTCTGTGAGTTCAAGACCAGCCTGGTGTAAATAGTGAGTACAAGAATAGTCAGAGCTACATAGTAAGACAATGTCTCAAAGTAGATAGATAGATCTATTGAGAGATAAATAGATGATAGATAGATAGACAGACAGACACACACACACATACATACATACATAGATTCATAGATAGATACACAGATCGATAGATAGATAGATAGATAGATAGATAGATAGATAGATAGATGATAGATAGATAGACAGACAGACACATACATACATACATACATACATACATACATACATACATTCATAGATAGATACATAGATAGATACACAGATCGATCGATAGATAGATAGATACATAGATAGATAGATAGATAGATAGATAGATAGATAGATAGATAGATAAAAAGATAGATATAGATAGATAAAAGCTTCTAACTTGGGACCTACTTACAGTTGCAGAGGATGAGTTTATGAACATCATGGCAGGGAGCATGGCAGCAAGCAGGCAAGCATGGTACTGGAACAATAGCTGAGAGCATATATCTCATCCACAATCACAAGGCAAAAAGAGACAGTACTAACTGGGAATGGCATGGGCTTTTGAAACCCCAAAGCCCATCTCTAGTACCATGCTTCTCCAATAAGGCTATACCTCCCAATTCTTCTCAAACAATTCCACCAACTGGAGACCAAGTGTTCAAATATATGTGACTATAGGGAACATTCTCATTCAAACCTCTACACCTTCTAAGAATCCCCATGTATTTGGCAATTTAATAAACATGATACTATTCAAACAAATGTGCTTTGTCTTGAACAGTATCATATACATAACATAAAGTAAAGCACTAATTTTCAGTGTTAAGTTGCTCATGTTTAGATACTAAACATATTGTTTCCACTGGTGGGGCATTAGTACCATGGAACAGGAGCTGTCTTGAACGTAAGCCTTCAAACACTGGCTTCTGTTTTCCTAATCCATCCACTGACTGGTTCATTCATTTATTGTTCACCTAAGACCGATGAATCAGATTTATATTTCAAATGTCTGCTGTGTGCCTGCTGCGAGGGATACATCTCGGCTTGTAAAAGGCATAATCCCATTCCAAAGAATACCACAGTTGCAGAATAGTCATTAAAAAAATAACAAAACCCAGCATATTTGTACAAGAAGTGGCCCTTGGGAAATTGAACCCCAAAGATTTTACTTTTACAGGCTGTTCTTTGAGTTAAAACCACAGCTGTCTCAGACCCAGTGTCTCTGATTTTATCCAAATCCTGTCTCCTACCTCTGTTTCCCTCCTATCTTAGTTACTGTCCTATAACAATAAGTTTAATTTGGGGTTTATTTATAGTTCCAGAGGATTAGTCTACTGTCATCATGGTGAGTAGTATTGCAGAAACAGGCCAGCCTAGTGTTGGAGAAGTAGCTGAGAGCTCACATCTGACCCACAAATTGCAGACAAAAAAAAAAGCAAGACTGGGGTTGGTGTGGACTTTTGAAACCTTAAAGCTGACCATGTGCAGCCCGGCCCCCTGTAACTCATCCCAGTGACTTCCTCCAATAAGACTGTACCTCCCAATCCTTCCCACACTGAGCATCCCTCACCAAGCATTCAAACATATGAGCCTAGGATGGCTATTCTCATTCAAATCATGACACTCCTGAAACACAGAAAAGGACTTTAAATGATTGTTTTAAACTTATTTTGTGAGTGTTGTGTTTGTACAGGTGATAGGGTAGGTTGATAGAGTCAATTCTCTACTTCTCACTGTGGGTCCTTGGGATTGAACTCAGTTTATCAGGCTCAGGAGCATGCATCTTTTCCTGCTGAGCCATCTTGACAGTCCAAGGTAGAGACAAGTTTCTTTATGGAACTGAAGACTGGCTAGTCTAGAAGATTAGCTCACAGGATAAATAACATCCCACAGAGATCCCAACCAAATATTGATGTAATACCCCCATCCTGAGGCTTTATGTGCCTCCCTACCTCCCCAAAATACTTTCTCCTTTTTATTTGAAGCCCCACTGCCACTCATCTGAGAGGGTGCATTTCTAAACCCCACTGGGCTGTTGAGAGAGTGTGGGTCCCATGAACTAGATATATTTCTCTACCATTTCTCTTGTTTATCTGCCTACCGTAGTTCTATCATTTCAGCTAAAAAATAAACCTCCAGAGGTGAGATAGAAGGTTTGTTGGTCCTTACAGATGGAGCTATGAGAATTCAGAAGCATCCCTGAGTCAAACATCAGGGGTAGAAGACCAGAGGATACTTTATAAAGAGATATCTGGAATGTACTAAGGAACAATGACTTTATAAAGAGATATCTGGAATGTAGTAAGGAACAATGAAGGATAAAAAAATAAAATAATCATGATAGGACAGGGAAGAAGAAGAACTCAGCTGAAGATGTACCAAGGCAGCACCTGAGGTGTTTCAATCATATTCACAGCACTAGATTGAGGAAGTTGGGGGTTAGGGGCAGGAAGCCAACAGCAAAAGTGCAGGGTGCTTCCTAGAGTGGGAGAGCCAGATGTACTTTCTAACTGTTGTTCTAGGCCTGGGAAGCTCAGTTCAGTATTCCTGACATTTTGGGTAAGGTAATTTTTGTGAGGGCCACCTTGTATATTGTACAGTACCTAACAGAATTTCTGGATTCTACCCACAAGATTCCAGTAGGTAGAAACCACCAAGTCTCTCCTAGAGGGAAAACCAGTACCCATTCAAAAAACATTCAAACATTTTTACAGTTCAGGTGGGATTGCTCAAAGACTAGAGGTAAGAATGGGAAAGGGTCTGTGGAAGCCTCCTGGATAGGGTCTTATTCAGGGTGGTACAGAAGTATCACCTGGATGAGCGTCTGAGACTAAATAATATAGGGAACAAGACCCTACAGTCCCAACAATGAGACATGGTAGCTGATATGTCATGCTAATGACACGCTGGAGTCACTGAGCAACAAAGGGAAGTTTCACTGGCAAGTGCCCTGTATAAGTGTTTGTCAGTAAGGAGGTAAAGATTTACTGTGAGATTTGTTAACATGAAGCAGAGAAGACAAGAGTATTGGTCAGCTTTCCACTGATATGACTGTCTTTAGTCATAAAAACATCATCTTAAAGGGGAAGGGTTTGGTGAGCCTCTCACTGTTGGAGATTTCAGTTTGATCTCACTTGACCCATTACTCCGTGGTATGGTGGCAATCATGGCGAACATTTGTGTAGAGGAAACTGCTCAAGTTCATCAGACAGCAAAGAGAGAAAGAAGGCCTCAGGGACTCAACATCTCCTTTAATGGCAAGTTCTATATCCTCACACCTCAGTAGGCTTATCTTCTATAGATTTCACTAATCCCAGGTTATCAGAAGCTGACAATCATGACTATAATGCATGGATATTTGGAGATAGTTAAGACTCAAACCACAACAAACCAATAGAAGCTAAATGCTTCTTTCTTGATATTACCACTCTACAGGCAGTCAGTGAAGCCCTGACAGTGCCTTGAGCCTCGCAGGGAAATGTTTTGGAACAGGCAATGAAGTAAGAGTATGGATGTGAGCCCAGATAGCAAGGGAACATGAGAGAGTCACAAGAAATTAAACTCAGAGGTCACAGAGAACAAGAGAGACAGCTATCACTGGAGTGTCTAGAATAAATGAGGCCAACAGTCCAAGAGGGTAGGAAGATACAGAGAAGAGGGAACTGGTGAGAAGGATGGAGGAAAAACAAGAAGAGCCCAACATATCCCAGCACTAAAAGTATTTAAACTGCCTTGGGAATCAGATGCCTTTCTGTATCAGCTACTGTCAGAACTCTTCTGTCTATCTTTCTACCTTGTGTGCAAAGCTGTACTATCAACTTCAATGTTCTAGACAATTCCACACGCAAGTGGCAAGCCCCAGCATCACTTCGCCTTATCCCTTTTATCCTTTGACAGCTAGCGTAAATATAGATATTGATGAGCAATATCGTTTCCCAGAGTTCCAAAATCAGTCAGCTCATGTGGATTACCAAGGCCACTGTCTATCCCCTTTGCCGATGTTTTCATTATATCAAATCTAAGTTTACTGGTTATATTTCTGTCTTTCCAAAGTCCCATTTCAATCATCCCATTCCCCTGCTCAGCAGCCGTCTGTGAGTGTCATATGAGCTCAGTCTGACCACCTTAACTTATTACCCGAAGCCTTCTTCTATGAGGCCTCACCTATAAATTCCCACAATAAACCTGTGATCCAACGTCAGCTCAAATCTTGGGTGTTCTATTCTCATTGTCTTTTCTCACACTGCTTTTTCTGTTTGGAGGGGCACTGCCCCATCACCTGCCTGCTGTCAGCATCACTTCCTTTAGGCATGATCCTCTTCTTTCCAGGGTCTCAGCTGCCTATGGCTTCTTTTCATCTCTACCTCACAGTACATTGTTTATCTATTTGCTTACTGTATCCTCCCAGGTGGCTGTGGATATCTGAGGAAACCAAAGGATTGCATCAGTAAAGATCTGCATGTGGTCAATGCTTTTGTAAATGCAAGCTGAGAACGAAGTGAAAATCAACAAAGAAGCAATTTCAGCATCAGCCTGCTGTCTGATTTTTTTTTTTTTACTATTATGGTAAAATGGACACCAAGAGACACAAGTGCTAGTTGGAAATTATCCACTTTAATTAAAGAAAGGTAGGGATGGGGACTTAAGGGAGGAGAGAGGAGGAAGGAAGCTCTGGCTTTGTTTATTGTGTGAAAATTTGCTCTGAAAGCTAAAAGAGAGGGGAGGGGAGGTAAGAACAAACAAAGACACACCATTTGGAACTTTACAGATCTTTCCAAAACTCACAGACAGAAGTTATAATATTATTTAATGAATGAATGAATGAATGAATAATACATTTGGGAACTACAGTGATAGTTTGACAGTTAAAAGCACTTGCTGTTTTTTCAGAAGTCTTGAGTCCAGTTCCAAGCACTCACACAGCAGCTCAAAACAAGCTGTAACTCAAATTCCAGGGCATCCGATGCACTCTCTTTGACTCTTCAGCCACCAAGTACATGTTTGTGCACATACGCAAAAGCAAGCAAACACTCATGAAAATAAAATAAAATGACTATTTTAAAAATAGTCACTTAGTTTGTCTATTTTCAAAGTTAATTTTATTATTAAATAATTGCTGTGATAATTTCTGTTAATGTAAAATATATAATGTGCTCTCTTTATCCATATGAATACATCCCAAAACCCCAGGTGGATTCTTCATACTGTGTAGCAGTATTTTTCCTGCTACATTAAACTCGGTATTTTGGGAGGAGCTAATGTGCGAGGAGTAAGGAGAGGAAGGGGGAAAGATGAAGAGCTAGGAAAGCAGAGGAGAGGCAGGATGTACGAGCCATGGAGAACCACAAGTCCAGGACCATTCTTTGTAACAACTTATATCTAGGTTAGTTAATTGGGTAACACCTGTCAACTTGATATAACCTAGAGTTATCTAAGAGAAGAACCTCAAACAAGAAATTGCCTAGATAAGACTGGCTTTGGGGGAACTGCCATGATTGCCCAGCTCACAGTAGGTGGCACTATTCATGGGCAGATGAGTCTGAAACTGTATAAAAAGATATTTGAGCAT
The DNA here is from genome assembly GCF_004785775.1 of Grammomys surdaster. Lineage (NCBI taxonomy): Eukaryota > Metazoa > Chordata > Mammalia > Rodentia > Muridae > Grammomys > Grammomys surdaster. Next base: position 679,072 of record NW_021620189.1, on the reverse strand, counting down.
GTACCAGCCTGAAAACCCCCTACCCCAAGCTTCCTAATCATCTTCTTTGTATGTGAAGCGAGCTCTTTGTCATAAAGTTATGCTGCATGGTATAGTAACCAGGCCTGTCTTCAAGTTCCTATCTTGATCTTCTTCTGTGATGGGCAGGAATCTAGGGTTGACCTTTCCTGGGGCTACAAAGATACAATGGCTGCTCCTCCAGAGGACTCAGGTTTATTTCTCAGTGCCCATGTATCAGTTTACAACCACTTGTAACTCCAGTTCCAGATGTTCTAACCCTGTCTTCTGCCCTGTATTCTCCAGGCACACACTCATAGTAAACATACAAACATACAGGTAAAACACTCGCATGCATAAAAATAAAGTGTTTAAAAACTTAACCTTACCTTTCCTAAGTGGATTTTGCTCAGAGTAGTTTCTCTTTGCAACAGAAACAAAACTAAAACACTGTGTCTACTTTTTTCCTATACATGTGCACACATGTTCAAAGCTTTTTTCTCTTGTCCAAGCATTTGCCACACATTGTGTCCATTCTTTTTACAATTTGAAATGACTTGGAAAGCTATCATCAACTGCTCTTGTCATCTTCATCACAGAATAGATGGAATTGTTCTTCTCACCATAGAACTCAGCAACCTCAGCATATTACTGTGCTTTTTTTTTTTTCTTATTGGGAGCTTCCGCCTTGTTAGTCAACAAAAGCACCTTTGATTCCTAATTATGATATGTGCATTGCCAGTATGGTATTTAGGATAGTATTAAGAACAGCAAAAGTAATTTGAACACAAGTCCTGTAATGTGATGACAGTTGATTGAATAACAGACCTGACCTAGTCATTAAGGGTGGGTTGTGTACAGTGAATATGCTATGTGATTCACATCCTAGATAAGACAACTTAGGAAGTAGCTACCCCATCTAAACTAGACCATGTAAGGTCCTAGTTAGTTGACATCTCAAACCACAGACTCAACTGTGTAAGAAATATCCAGTGGGCCTACATGGCTACAAGACCCGCAGGATTCATGCTAAAAGAAATGCAGATACTCATAGAATTTTTACTGAAGACAAGGCTCCATATTCCTGCACAAGCCAGACACTGATGTGACCAGGCCTGCTGTCTTTTAAATGAGTAAGGAAAGCTTGGTCACAAACATGTCTGGCAAGCTGTCTGTGATTATATGTTCCCACCGTGGATGAATTCAGGCACAGCTCAGCCTTGTATCCTCCTGCCCATTGGCCTCAATGAGAGCAAAAGCTACAGCTCTGTGGTTTTCTTTTGGATTATTTGATATTTTTAATCACTCTCTGATCTAAAAGAATCAACTCATGGCAAAATGATTCCTTGAGGTCTTTCTCAAGATACCAGTCCTATACCAGGTGGGCTTCTTTCAGGATTCTACTTTAAAGGCACAGTATAGGTGATCTCAGAGGACAGTGGAAGTCTGGAAAAAGGAATTTTAAAAGCTCAAAAGCTACAAGAACAAGCTTTGTGGAAAACTCTATTGCCCTGGTCACAAAGCAAGCACAGGTTCCCATGTGAATAAAGAATGAATGCATTATTTAACTCACTAGAAAGAGACCAGCAGGATGGCAAAGCTAGTTCACTGAGTTCACAGAACAAGGTCCAGAGCATCTTCCAGGAAAAAGGAGAAAACATTTCCCTACTGTATACAAAAAAATCATACCTCCACTGACAAGGGCAAGTTCACAATCACCTGTAGGGTCTCAGGGTCTAAAATGGCCCACAGTTGCATAGTCTAATCCCAGGGATAGTAACAAGACAAAGTACCGAGCAAGAGTGACTTTCCTGAAGTAATTAAGATGACTAAGTCAGTTGACTTTGAGCTCAGGTGGCTTTAATCTAATTTCAAACACCCTTAAAATAAAGTTTCTCCATCTGGGGACAGAATGGAAAGTTGATGGAAGAGTGGCGTAAGGGGAAGAATTCTGAGCTTTGAAGATGGAAAACCAGTATGCCCCAAGTCCCAGAGTACCTTGAGGTTTGGGAGCATCTCAGTTTGATGGATAGTGGGAAATTGAAGCTCAATCTTACAACCCCAATGGCACAGAGAGCAAACAGTACCTAAACGAAGAGAGCATGAGCATAAGAACAGTCTGTCTCCTAGATCATTTGTACTCTTCCCAGCTGGCTTCAAGTCCTTATGATTTCTGCTCAATCCTAATGCAGAGGAGGCTATTTCAGAGCATACTGTTTTCAGATCAGTGCCGTGGTTTTCAATCATTTTTGTCAACTTAACACTCACAAACAGACACAGCACTGCCCCCTGTCTGTGAGGGGTGTGCTCTTTCACTATTCAATGACTATGGGAATAGTCATAAAATAATAAACATCATGGCCTAAAGCCATAATAGTGTTAACCCCTATAGCAAAGATACTAATTTAAACCAGGCATAGTAAAATAACACAGTTATAGTGAATTAGAACAACATTCTATAACAAAATGTTATGTATGCCGTCTGTCTCATTGTATTTATCCTTTTTATCATAATGTAATAACTTAAATAACTACTAAGTGACTAGTGACACAAATAGCACAGACACAGCAGCCATAACAAGAAGTCACAACCAGGCTGAGATAGAAGAAGACGGCACACACTTTGATTACGATGCTCCAATTATTATACAACTCTAGACTTAGGAACTGCTTATCCTAGAATTTTCCTTTTTAATATTTGTTATATCACAAGTGACCTCAAGCAACTGAACTATTAGAAAGTAAAACCACAAATATGGAGGACTGTTATATGTGAGGTTAAAATTTGATAAAATACATAATAACATTCTATTAACCAAAGTATGTCTCCTTAAAATGTGTGTGCTAATGTCCTAACCCTCAGGACTCATAGCAGGCCTTTATTTGGAGATAGACTATTTAAAGAAGCAAATTAAAATAAAACAGTATTTATTAAACATAATCCAGTATAATAAGTATCCTGGATAAAAACAGGATATTGAGACACCGTCCCATAGAGGAAGCCCAGCAGAAGACTCATGGAGAAGGCAGCCATCTCCAGTCTAGGGAGAAAAGCCACAGGAACAACCAACCTTGTTGATCCCTGGACTGCAGCACTGAGAGACAATGTCTCTGTTAAATTCTCTAGTTTATGGTACTTTGTCATATCTAACTCTGAGCAGATCTAACTCAAGGTATACCTAAATATTTCTTTTTACCAAAATTTATTTTTATGTGTATGGATGTTCTACCTGGATGTAAATCTGTGGATCATGTGCAGGTAGTGACCACCAAGGTAAGAAGAGGCCAAAGTCACTTACAGCTGTGAACGACCACCTGAGTGCTGGGAATTGAACCCAGGTTGCCTCTTTTAAAAAAATTTAAAAGTCAGTTTCCCATTATGTAGACCAGGCTGGCCTTGAATCCACAGAGATCATCCTGCCTGTCTCCTCAGTGGTAGGATCAAAGACATGTACTTCACATTCAGATCTAGTCTTTTTTTTTCTTCTTTTTTTTTTGTTCTTCTTCTTCTTCTTCTTCTTCTTCTTCTTCTTCTTCTTCTTCTTCTTCTTCTTCTTCTTCTTCTTCTTCTTTTGCATCTTCTTTTGCTGTTTGTGACAAAATGGATTCCAGAGGCAAAAGTGGACCTCACTTCCAAGCTGAAGAACAGAATTCTAATAGCCTCCACCTTCCTGCACTAGTAAAACAAGACAAGCTTAAGAAATGAAAAATTCCATATGTCTGATTTAGAAAATCAGCTTGAAAGATGAGAGCTAAATCTGGAGCTTCCACAGTGGAAATTAATTCCCCTAATCACTCCTGAGACATATGCAGTAAATGGCCTTTTCTCTAACCCTTTGAAATACAGTACATGAACCGGAGTTTATAGACAGAATTGCAATTTTTCAGCTTTTCATACAATTATGTTCTACTCTCTGGTTGTTCTTTCATACATCAAGGGGAAAAAAACAGTGGTCGCCAAGGTTTGGTTTCATCCATTCTGGAGTGGCACATTTAGGGCGTGGTGGAAGCAGTTTTATGTGAGAGGAAAGATGATACTGAAGCAAAGCCAGAGCTTGTGACATTTTTTAGGGCAGGACATGGCCCAGTGATCATATCTTGCTTCCACAGAAATGGAAAACTGAAAGCTTGGAGTAAATGTCCTACCACCATCTTTGTCATCGTCGTCATCATCATCATGTCTTAGTGATAACTGCCCTTTTTTTTCACTTTGAATTGCTTTTTTAAAATTAATTTTTTATTGGATATTTTATTTACATTTCAGATGTTATCCCCTTTCTCCATTTCCCTGCACCAAGAAACCCCCTATCTCTGCTCCCCTGTCCCTATCCCCCTCCTCCTGCTTCTATAAGGATATGCTCCCACTCACACACTCCCACCTCCCCACCCTCGAATTCCCCCACATGAGGCACCCAGCCTTCACTGGACCAAGGACCTCCTCTCCAACCTATGCTCCACAAGGCCATCCTCCTCTACATATACAACTGGAGCCACTAGTCCCTCCCTATGTGCTCCCAGGCTGATGGTTTAGACCCTGGGAGCTCTGGTTGTTGGTATTGTTGCTCTCCCCATAAGGCTGCAAATCCCTTCAGCTCCTTCAGTCTTTTCTCTAATGCTTCCATTGGAAACCCCATGATCAGTTCAATGGTTAGCTGTGGACTTCCACCTCTGTATATGTCAGGCTCTGGCCAACCTCTAAGGACACAGATATATCAGGTTCCTGTCAACATGCACTTCCTGGCACTCACATCACTCTCTACCTTTGGTGACTGCAATGGGATGGTCACCCAGGTGGAACAGTCTCCAGATGACCCCTCCTTCAGTTTCTGTCCTATACTTTGTCTCCATAATTGCTCCCATGAAAATTTTGTTACTCCTTCTAAAAAAACCCGAAGCACCCACACTTTCGTCTTCCTTCTTCATGAGCTTCATGTGATCTGTGAGTTGAATCTTGGGCATTGAGAGCTTCTGGGCTAATCTGTGTGTTCTTCTGTGATTGGGTTACCTCACTCAGGTTGATATTTTCTAGTTCCATCCATTTGCCTAAGAATTTCATGAATTCATTGTTTTTAATAGCTGAGTAGTACTCATTGTATAAATGTACCACATTTTCTGTATTCATTCCTCTGTTGAAGGACATCTGGGTTTTTTCCAGGTTCTGGCTATTAGAAATAAGGCTGCTATGAACATAGTGGAGCATATGTCCTTGCTATATGTTGGACCATCTTCTGAGTATATGCCCAGGAGTGGTATAGCTGGATCCTCAGGTAATGCTATGTCCAATTTTCTGAGGAACCGCCAGACTGATTTCCAGAGTGGTTGCACCATCTTGCAATCCCACCAACAATGGAGGAGAGTTTCTCTTTCTCCACATCCTAGCTAGCATCTGCTATCACCTGAGTTTTTGATCCTAGCAATTCTGACTGGTGTGAGATGGAATCTCAGAGTTGTTTTGATTTGCATTTCCCTGATGACTAAGGATCTTGAACATTTCTTTAGGTGCTTCTCGGCCATCTGAGTTTCCTCAGTTGAGAATTCTTTGTTTAGCTCTGTACCCCATTTGTAATAGGGTTATTTGGTTGCCTGGAGTCTAGTTTCTTGAGTTCTTTGTATATATTGGATATTATCCCTCGATAACTGCCTTAATAATACGAATGTGTGTGGAATTTCATAGCTCGGTAAAGACTTCTTACAAATGCCATTTTTTCAGATATTAATTCAGGTATTAGGACATAGTAGTCTGGGTGTGCAGGGTGATGTGAACTGCCCTGTGGTCTAGAGCTATATCTGTGTGTCAGGCTCACAGGGCCTCCCTGATCCTCCCTTGTATCTCAACTTCAGAGCTCACTTTCTAGGTGGGTATAAGACAGCACACCTGCTTTCTGCATGCTAACTCCCTAAACCACTTAAATGTGTTCGCCTCACTTTTGTCTACTTCAGGGGTTCTAGTCTGTATGAGATGGGTACACAATACATGTCTATACAAGTGTATGTTCGTATGTCCATGTGTGTTCATGCGTGTGATGTGTGTGTCTGTTTAAAGTGAGGATTCTGATTCAGAACCTATGGTGGACTCTGACATTTTCTTTTTCTTTTGTCTTATTTTATTTCTAATTGATATATGATATTTGTAATTGCAGGGTAATCACGAGGTCTTTAACTCCAGGGAGGACCAGCCATGCATCCAAAAAGCAGCCTCTCCTCCACTGAAGTTACTTAAAGAGTTTGTGAATTCCAAGTCCACTCCCCCAACTTGGATGAGGTACGTACTCTGGGTGGGAGAGAGGCTGGTATAGAGTCCTAGTGAGCCCAGCCTTGAGAACCCAGGAGGCTCTGCATCTGGGCACTTTACCTAATTTTTTTCTAAAATGCAAGTAAAATTTTCAAGTCTTCCAGCTACCCACCAGGAGTTCCACAGCATTGTCTAACCAGATGCTTTTCTTCCAGCTGGACCCTTGACTCTACTCTCTCCCATAGCTTGGCAGGCTATAATTTTGGGAATGTGAAATTTACATTGCAGGTGCCTCACCCTGGAAGAAAAGGATAGTGTACAGCAGTGTGATTCAAGAAGTGTGATTCAAGTCCAAAGGTAGAGGTTCCCAAACATCCATGGGTGTCTGCATCGGTATGATGACCATAGTGTAGCAAAGTTTGGCTGGGCATTAGTAGATGTCACACAGAGTCAACTCACAGAGGGAAAATTTGGGAAAACAGCATCTGTACAGAGAACATACTGAGTAATTTTCTAAATGCACTGTAATAACTGTTTACGTACTATTTCTATAATATTAATTCTTAAACTTCATCTAGGAATAATAAAAGACGTATTGGAGCATATATACAGATTACATGTGAACATAAAGTAAAATAAAGCCTTGGGTATGGAGAGATGGCTCAGCAGTTGAGAGTACTAGTTGCTCTTCCAAAGGACTTCAAATCCCAGCACCCACATGCCAGTTCACAACTACCTGTAATTCCAATTCCACAGGATTTGAAACCCTCACACAGACATACATGGAGGCAAACACCAATGTAAATTAAATTTAAAAAATAAATAAGTAAAATATAATAAAATACAGAGGTAAGCATCCCCAGCTCTCTGTTTCCAAGGTTCTACACATTTACCTGAAGATATTTAGAAATAACTGTTTATAGCATAGAATATTCTCCCATCTTAAGGAATTAAGGGCATAGCATGAGAGTACCCTCCTGCAACCTCAGCATTCATCAAGCTGAGCCATGAGTTCAAGGCCATCCTCATCTACATAGTGAAAAATACCAAAACTAAAAAGACAAACTACAATATTTACTGTTTTTCAGTAAGTTATTTATTCACTGTACATCCCAATCACAGCTCCACTCCCTCCTCTCCTCCCAGTTCTACCTTTACAAATCCCTCCCCAAGTGACCCTCACCCCTTCTTCTCAGAGAAGGGGTATCTCCCTCTCTCCTGTAATACCCTGCCCTTTGATATCTAGTCCCAACAGGACAAAGAGCATCCTCTCTCACTGAGGCCCAACCAGGCAATTCAGATAGGGGAAGAGGATCCACTGGCAGGAGTCAGAGACAGCTCCCATTCTAGTTGTTAGGGGATCCACATGAAGACCAAGATGCACATCTCCTACAAATGTATAGGGGGCCTAGGTCCAATGCATGCATGCTCTTTGGTTGGTGGTTCTGTCTCTGTGATCCACCATGTACCCAGGATAGTAAATTCTGTAGGTCTTCTTGAGGTGTCTTTATCCCTCTCACTCAATTGTATGCCCCATTATTCTACAAGACTCATCAAGCTGAACCTTATGTTTGGCTGTTGAGCTCTCAATCTGTTTCTGTCCACTGCTGGATGAAGCCTGTTAAGAGACCTTTATGCTAGGTTCTTGTTTGCAAGCATAATAGGGTGTCATTAATAGTGTCATAGGTTGGCATTCTCACATGGTATGGGTCTCAAGTTGGGACGTTCATTGGTTGGCTGTTCCCTCAATCTCTGCTCTATCATTATCCCTGCACGTCTTGTAGGCAAGACACATTTTGAACTGAAGGTTTTGTGGGTGGGTTGATGTCTCCCTTTGTCCATTGGAGGGCACATCTGGCTACAGGAGGTGGCCACTTACATCTGCATACCCCCTACTGGTAGGAATCTCAGCTAGGGTCACCCTCAGAGGCTCCTAAGACTGGAGCCTCTCCTGTCTCAGCTCTCCAGCTAGTCCCAGAGATATCTCCCACAGATTTCAGTTCTCACTCCCAGCCCTCTCCCTCCCCTTCCTCCCTACATCTGTTTGCCACCCCCATTCTCCTCCTCACCCCCACTCCCACCAAATTCCCTCTCTTTCCATCCACCTCTGATGGTTATTTTGTTTCCTCTTCTGAGTGAGATTCTTACACCCTCCCTTGGACCCTTATTATTATCCAGTTTCTTTGTGTCTGTGGTTGTAGCATGTTGTTTCTGTATTTTATGGCTAATGTCCACTTGTAAGTGAGTACATACCATACATGTGTTTCTGGATCTTGGTTATCTCAGAATGATAGTCTCTAGTTCCATCCATTTGATGTACAATTTTCATGTCTTTTTTTAATTGCTAAATAGTATTCCACTGTGTGGATATACCACATTTTCTTTACCCATTCTTCAGTTGAAGGATATCTGAGTTGTTTCCAGTTTCTGGCTGATTGTCAACGAGAATTAATGAAAACCCAAGAAACTGAACATGCTTGTTAAGGATTTTTTTCCCTTTTGGTATCATTTTTGTTCTTGTTTTTGTTTTGTTTGTTCTTTGTTTTTTATTATTGATTGATTGTTTGTTTGTTTGATTGATTGATTGATTTTTCAAGACATGGTTTCTCTGTGTGGTCCTGGTTATCCTGGAACTTGTTCCAACTCACAGAGATCCTGCTGCCTCTGCATCTGAGTGCTAAAATTAAAGGCATGTATAGGGTTTTGGCATTAATGAATAAAGATCAACCCTATATAACAGTCCAATTTATTTTTCTATATGCTGGTTCCTCCATATCACTATTAGTTACACACACACACACACAAACACACACACACTCCAAATGTATCTTAATGAAGGCTCTCTTTTACCAGAGAATAAGACACTGTCAGCAGAACAGCTTCTCAGTGTAGCACAGACTATTGTATTATTCTTTTTGGAGGTTGTCAAGTTAAGTTTATTTTTATGATAACAAAACTGTTCATGGGAAAGTCACAGGTATCGAGGGAAATGTTGCCGGAAGGCATGTGAATTATACATTCACAATGCCAGCAGCATTCCTTAGGAGCTGTAACACCAGTCTGGCCTCCTCTAAAATGGCCAGAGCCAGCACAGAACTCTCCTACCTCTTTTAAATCCACTGGAAATGCTGGCTCAGAGAAGACTTCTTCAGCAGAAGGTGTGTTGCTGTTAGAAATAAATATGGTTCCAGCAGAAGGTAGGGGTACACACCTATTATCTCAGCAGTCAAGAGGCTTGAAAGCTTGAGGCCATCCTACACTGTGCAATAACCAGAGTCTGTAGCAAAATGAGCAAACAAAAATAAAGAAATTCAGGTATACTCTACAAGATATTCTATGTGAAATTTAATTCATTTCTACATCCACATCAGAATTCTTACAAAATCAGAGGCGGGGAGTCCAGAGATGAGAAAATGCTTGTAGCCTGAGTGCACTAAAAGTATTCAGACTGTTTCTATGAGGTTCTCTTCCCCTCTCCATATGATCCTCAGGCTGAAAAGTCAGTGTGTTGCCTTTCATGCCCATGGTTCCCGGGGATTCTAAGAAAGCCCACTGAGCTCTGGTCTGTCCACATCAACCTCTTCCTTCTATAATGGCCCAAGTGTTTGATGACAGACTATTAGATTTAGACAGAATATGTTTATTTCTCATACTACCTTTGTGCCAAATACAAATTTGGAAGCCAGGTATGGTAAGGCATAACACTCATGAAGCTGAAGCAGGAGAATTTCAAAGCCAAACCAGCCTGAACTATACAACAAGACCCTGTGTTAGAGGCAGGAGGTATTTGTTACAGGAATTTTGCCAAGACAGTCAGGAAAAGTGTTTCGGCCCTGTTGTGATCTTAGTAATAGTTCTTGAAGGGCAGTTTTAGCTTAGAAAAGCATGCTTTCCTCTTTTAGTATGACACTTCTCAGAAAACACAGTAAATTAGAACTAAATGGTTTTTTATTTTTAAAAAGTCACACTTTTATTTAAGTCTTAGGAAATTATCTAGATGAAAAGCAAGACGATGTCAGATCAAGCCACTTTAGTTGCATGACTTTTCTCCACAGAGGGAAACCAGGTGGCTTCAGCAGAGCTTCTGCCGTCAGTGGTCTGGGCTGCTCACCACTAGATGGTGCCATTGCCTACAATGCACACCCCACCTCTGCATTTTTTTGCCTTGGGGAGGGGCAGAAAAAAAAATCCCAGTTTACTTTAACCTAGCATCCTGTATTCAACATTAACAAGATGCCTCTGAGTCATGTGCCGCTTCATCAAAGGTTTTCACCTGAAGTCAGGATCCTCTTCAGTCTTCTCCAGGCTTGGAGGATGGTGTGAATTAGCCTCCATCTTAAGGCTATACAGGTACCATGGATGTAGCAGGCTACACCAAGAAGCATTTGAAAGAAACACTCAAATTGAAACTGTTCTGGAAAGAAGCAGGTTTGGAATGATCAATGAGCTTGAGAGAAGTACACTGAATCTGAAGAATATATTCATCTACAGAATGATGATCTCAGGATCTGGAGCCTGGGATATAGGGTAGCTGGGGACTGTGATCCACAGATGCCCCTAAACTTCCTGAAGTGTGTCATCCTTGGGCAGTGATGACATGTCATGCAGTTAACATTTTATCTTCTTCCAAATGAAGCAGTGAGTTGAGGCATCTTTTACCCTGTTAAATAACAATGCTGACTACATTTCCTGCAGGGAGCTTTCTTTGTACTCAGACTGAGACCTGGGGAGCAGTTGAGCAGAAACTTTCAGTAATAGATAAGGGCAGAGGGACAAGGAGAATATCACCACCCAAGCATCACAGCGACTGCATCTCAGATGCATGTCTGTGAAGGAAGCAGGCTGCACTGGTGCCTGTGATTTCTCAAGTGTGGCAATTACTATGAAATGACTTGAAGAAATATTGACTTTGCAGCTTTATTGGTGAATGCTGGGGATGGATCCCAGGGCCTTGTATATGCCAAGTACATATGTTTTACCAGTGAGCTGCAACCCCAGTCCTACCAGAAGTAGCTTTAAAGAGAATCTCAGAACACTTGAACTACTGTCTCAAAAACTAAACTACATTGGAGAGCTCTTTCCTAGTTTTGTGCAAAAGGGAAGAGAGAGTGGAAGATATAAAGGGTACCTTTTTTGGAACTTCTCAATTATGTCAATTCTAGGAATTATAAATTTTCAAAGGCAGCCCACAGGCAGGGCCAGGAACACCCTGAGCTCAGTGGCACTGGTCCAAGCACTAGTATTTGCCACAGCTTTAGAATGAAAACTCTGGATTTTATGTATGTGACACACCCTGCTGTACATAGGACAGTTCCCTCACAAGAGCGTTCTATAACAGAGCTTGAACACCTTCCTCACTGGGGCGGGTGGAAAGCAAAGCATGTTTCAGTTTGGCAGCCCCTGTTGGAAAAGCACAGCCACACCCTTCAGGAGCGTAGAGACAGAAAGGCGACTCTGGGTGCCTCCTCCTTCCTCCTACTCTCCACAGCATGCAGGAACCACGGTGATCAAATGGGCAAGGCGAGTGTTATTTTAGGAACTAAAGTTTCCCAGAACCCTGAAACACTCCAAGAACATTCAAAGAAAGCTATTTTTGTCCTTTGAAGGTTAGGCTAATATTTAATCTTCTCAAATCATCTAATATATTTCATAGATAAGCCCTTCTTCAGGTTCCCAAGAGAGAATTGCATTCACAGTGCAAAGCTTTTACTTTCTAGTGACATGCAATGGCAGTGCCTAGGTGAGTGGAGCTTCTGGGGGATGGATTGGACCACATATTTGTAGCGGTCCTGAGTCACTACAGACATGAGATGAGATTTCCTCTTTGTGTACTGTTCTCTCTGCCCCTAGATTCCAAGGTGACTGAAAAGGTTAGCAAGAGTTATAGAAAGAAAGATAGCACCCCTCGATAGGTCAAAGCCAAATTATTAACTAAAAAGGCAAAAGAGGATTCATTTGTATATTTTTAAAATAATTGTGTACTTTTTCTGTTACCTGGTGAAATTTTTGCTTAGTTGTAGAAAAAATAATTGTTGAAATTAGTTATAACTGCATGACAACATTATTTTATTTCTTCCAATTAGTCTTGGGCTATCAGAGCTGGAGACTGCTTGTCCTTCCAAAGTGATGTGCACTGTCTCCCACTCTGTTCTCCTGTGTGAATGCTTACCATAGGAAAGTGACATAGTGGAGAGAGACAGATGTCCAGACTTAGATCTTAGGACACACAAAGGATGAAAGGAAAGCTATAGAAAAAGATTCCAAATACGTGGTGAAAGTGGCAGAACAGAGGTGGTCACACTTAGACAAGGCCGACTCAAACTCAAAACCCTTACAATAAAAAAGAGTTTTATCTCTGAAAAGTCATTTCAACAAAATAACTAACTATACACACACTAGATGTCAAGGCACCTGCACATACAAGGTGACCATGGATAGATCTGAAAATACTGTTAACCTAATACCAATAATAATAGGCTTCAGTGCCCAGTTTGCAACAATGTACAGAGCATATAGACAGAAAGTTAATAATTGTAGACTTGATTCCTATTATAAACCAAATGAATCTAACAGACCTATCTAAAACATTCCACATAGGAGCAGAATACCCAACCTTCCCAAGTGTTTGCAGTCATCTCCAAGGCAGATCAAATGCTGGGCTGAAAAACAAGTCATCAAATCCTATATTATATCACATTATATCATATCGATTATATTTATCAAGTTCCTTCTCTACTACAATGAATGAGTCTAGAATTTAACGCCAAAAGAAAATGAGACAATTCATAAGACAGGAATAACTAACCTTTGAAAAACACTAGGCCCAAGAAAAAAATTAAGACAGCAATTAGAAAACATCTTGAATCAAATAAAAATAAAATGTACCAAACCCTACAGGTTCAGCAAAGCAGCAATGAGAGGGTTGTTGAAAGCAAGAAAGACTGAGTTAAAAACAATCTAAGGCTTATAACCTAACTTTATACCTCAAGAACTAAAATTGAGGGGGAGGAGGAGGGGAGGAGGAGGAGGGGGAGGAGGAGGAGGGGGAGGAGGAGGAGGAGCGGAAAAGGAGGAGGAGGGAGGAGGCAAGAGAAGGAAGAAGAAAAACAACTAGCTAAATTAACAAAGGGAAGGAAATAGAAGAACCTTAAGATTAACAAAATGTACAAGTTTTATTTTTAATGTAAAATTCATTAGCACAATGCTGTCTCTGAACTGTGTGTTCTAGCACATTCCCTTCTTTTTTCTCCTCCTCTCCTCCTCCTCCTCCTTTTCCTCCTCCTCCTCTTCCTCTTCCTCCTAAGCCAGCTGTAACCCTTGCCCTCCCCAATAGTTTCCCCATCTGCTTTCTTGCTTCATTACCTTTGTCCTTATGCAGCCACATATTTTATTGAAAGACTTCAGAAGAGGTTTGAGTGATTACCAATGTGGCTGCCATGATTTGGATATTCCTGAACTTAGCCTGATGATCCGAGGCTCTTCTCCAAAAGTTAAGTCCTATATCCATTGCATAGAATGGACATATGGGATCATCAGACAGAATTTCTCCATGCTCTTAGCAGCCAAGGAGAAAGGTCAACTAAGATATGGTAAACAAACAGCTCATGTTGCTGTACCACAGTACAATGTTCCTTTATGGTAGATTTGGTGAGTTCTGAAACATGGGTACCATCAGGTCTCTGACTTCTGATTCTTATGATATTATTGATCTTTTCCTAAGCATCAGCTCAGAGGGTGATGACAAAGGCAGTGGATGCCTTGGCTGTAGCATCTATTCACATTTCTTGTGCATTGCACCACACTTTTATCACTTCTGATGTGTCTATGACCTCTGTATACCCACTCTGGGTAAGTGGCAGAAAAATGTAAAGTCCAGAGGGAGTGATCTTCTGAATCAGTTTTGTCGGAGTTGTAGATCACACCTTCATCTTTTTTCTCCAAGCAGAAATCTAATATTTGTTCCACTTCAAACATAACATGTTAAGTCCAAAATAAATATAAGATATAGCTGTTCTAAGAAAGAGCCTAATGGAAAGATGACCATAAACTGTGTTACAAATTATCAGAAGATATCTCCTAGAAAGAAAGAAGGGTGTATGCTATGATGCTCTAGCAGCTGAAATAGAAAAGTCACAAGTGGCATGGCAGTCAGTGACCGTTAACTGAGAAGCACAGAAGAGTAACAGGCCAAGGAACAGGTCAGGCCAGTCAAGGTACCTTCTGTTATAATTTATGGCAATCAGATAGCCAGACATAACAGAGGAATCAACCAGGAAGAGGGTTAGATGGGGAAAACAAAAGTGGAAACAGATGGGTATTAAGAACCAGGGGCCAGCCAGGCGGTGGTACTGCACGCCTTTAATCCCAGCACTTGGGAGGCAGAGACAGGCGGATTTCTGAGTTCGAGGCCAGCCTGGTCTACAGAGTGAGTTCCAGGACAGCCAGGGCTATACAGAGAAACCCTGTCTCAAAAAACAAACAAACAAACAAACAAAAAGAACCAGGGCCAGTAGTAGAGTTTGACTGAGCTTTGATAGTTCTTCTTTCTATGTGAGCCTGCCTGTTTCTGCTGATCATTTTCAATATCCACCAGAACTCAGGTTTTTTTTAGTATAGTGCCTGTAATCTGTAAAGAAAGTGACCATTTAAATATTTGAAAAGAACATTTGTAAACAAAGATACTTATCCAGTTATACATTTGAATTAAAAGTATATTGTCACTCTTTGAATAGAAAATAAAATGAAAAAAAACAAAACATGAAAAATATAAGTGTAGAAACCAAGTTGGCATTTCTCCCAAGAAGACATCCAAATGACTGGTAGTTTTGTGGAAGTGAGTTCAGAATCACTGGACACTAGGGAAGTGCAAATCAAAACCATGATAAGATAAAATGACTGATACAAGAACAAAGAGGAAGAAACAAGTGTTAGTGCAAATGTGCACAAAATGAGGCCTGTGTCATGTGTGGGAGTACAAACTAGTCACTATAAGAAACAACGTCAAGGCCCCTCAAAAACTTGTAAACCAAACAACTTATGAGGTCCATCTGACTTGTGGTATAAATACAGACGCAGCCTGTTAACTGCAGCATTTTCACAATAACAAGGGCATAGAACAATCTGTAAACGAGGAAAGAAAATAGCATGCACATGAAATATTGCTCTGCTCTAAGGAAGGAGACTCTTCCATTTGTGGAAAGACAGGTGAATGTGAAAGGCATGCCAGATAGAATTATGCCAAATGTGCCTGGCACCCAAAAGAAATGTTGCAGGATGCCACACCCATGACAGTAAGGTGTTCATTTGTGTGCAGATTCTGGATTCCAGCTGCTTTTGGATGAACGTGTCTTCCAGCAAATCTAGCCCATGTGGCTGTCAGCACAGGCAGAAAATCAGCAGAGTAACTGTAACCATGCCAACCACAGGAATGAAACAGATGCTCTCTCTGTCACTGGGAGTGAGTCAGGGCACTCTGCAAAATTTGTTTGTCACATGTGTAAAGGGCATCAGTAAATCAGTATACACAGGAAATACTCAAGGTTCTGAAAGCAGGTATTTTCATGCCATGGAGAAGATGGAAACTGAGCTATGCCCTATGTCCTTAAATGATATGTGGACTTTATGCATATTATAGGACCTGATACATCATAAATGTCAGCACAATTCAGGAGAAAACAATGAAGAAGAATTTGACTGCTAGCTTCATTACAGTGGAAGAACTCTCAGAAAAACAAATCGGTACTAATAGATAACACTGAGGATTCGGTGTCATAATATACGACTCCAAGTGTTCATCCAGGCCATCAGCAGAACACCCATGCCAGCTGAAGCAAATGTTGTGAAGGAATAGTGACCATCTAAAGCAGGTCAGGGAAGAACCAGCTTACCAGTCTTCACTGTCACACCTAGTTGTACCTTACCAGACCAATTGAGTATGTTTACCTCCCTTAAACAGAGTGTTGACTCTTCATCCAATTACAGAGGAATTGACTACCCCCTGAGATCATTTAGATAGCCATTTTAACGTTTGGTATATTACTTCCTAAAATTTTTCTGCATATACCAGCAGATTCCCACATTCAAGCATAATGATTGTTAGCCCTCTCATCAACACACAAACTCCAGAATTAACTTGGAATGTTTTCAAAACAATTACAAGTACAGAATACATTTTTGAAGGTGTGACTGTGAGAAGAAGCCACTTAGTATCTACCATCCATATTGATAGGTAAGAATGGGAGATCTTAACAAAACAAAAAACAAACAAAAAACCTTCATGATTCAGTTCTTCCCTCCTTTATAAAATAATGACAGAAAGTAATAAAAACATCACTAAACTAATTGTACAAACATTAATGGAGATGTCACAATTCATTCTCTCCCAAGCTATTAAACAGTGCTCCCATGAGTGTCCTCAAAATTGTATTCAGCTAATGCCTTTAGTGTTCAGTTGGCATGTGAATGGTAGACCAGGAAACAAATGAGGTCACAGGAGAAATCAGGAGATGGGTTTGCTTTGTGTCTTCCTTCCTGTTGTTGGCATTTCATGTAGTGAAACAGATTGAAAATAGGCATGTAATATCTGTCCCAGGAATTTACCTTTATAGATGCATCTAGTCTCTTTTTGTAATGCTTTGGAAGATTGTATTATGAGTAAAAGGTCCTGACAGTATTCTCCATAAAAAAACATTTACACTTTTCTAGGCAAAAATTTTAAAAAAATGCTTACACATAGAATCTGGCTTAAAAGGATTACCCTGTATGATTGTTGATCCTTTTATGCCAAACTGCTCTCCTGAAACGTGGTCCTTTCATGAATGAGCACACACACGTACAATATAAAGCCACCATGTTCTCTTCCATACTGTCTTTGATAATTCTTTTGTGTCTCTTTCTTCTCTTTTATGCATTCATATTTTCTCTATTGTGTAAATAAAGGTTGTTTGTATTTATTAAGAGGTTCACAGCCAGGCAGTGGTGGTGCATGCCTTTAATGTTGGGAGGCAGAGGCAGGTGGATTTCTGAGTTTGAGGCCAGCCTAGTCTACAGAGTGAGTTCCAGGACAGCCAGGGCTATACCTAGAAATCCTGTCTCAAACAAAAAAAAAGAGAGAGAGAGAGAGAGAGAGAGAGAGAGAGAGAGAGAGAGAGAGAGAGAGAGAGAGAGAGAGAGAAGGAAGGAAGGAAGGAAGGAAGGAAGGAAGGAAGGAAGGAAGGAAGGAAGGAAGGAAGGAAGGAAGGAAAGAAGGAAGGAAGGGGGTTCACTTTGGGCCAGAGAGAATGATTCAACAGGTAAAGAGACCTATTTGAAAGCATTCGGTCTATATAACAACATCTTGTCTAAAATGAACAGACAAAAGGTTCTGTGGTTTTGCAATTTAAAAAAAAAACCTTTTCAAAATACATGCCAATAAAAATTATGCCTACTTTTTTTTCAAACAGTAAAGAACTAAGATGTAACAGATAGTTTGACTTTTAGGTCAAAGTGCCAGAGATTTCCCATAGATTGATTTATCTAATTATATACCATTAAAGTGTTTGCCAACAGACTGAAAGTATATGATAACGTGTTTTATCAATGATGCAGAGTCTCACAGCAGTATAAGCTCCCAGCTACTTCAGGAAACTGAGTCAGGAAAGTACTGAAGCCCAGAAAGACCAACCTGAGCAAAATAGTGAAGACCCTATCTCAAAAATAAAAAATAAAAAGAGGGTGAGGATAGATGTCATCCCAGTAGAAAAGGGAGTTTATAATCACGGACTAGTAAAGGTGTTTTCTCTCTCTTTTTTCAAACAGTCTCATTATGTACCCCAAGTAGCCTGGAAGTCATTGTCCTGACTTAGCCTCCCAGTGCTAGAATTTTATGTGTTCATGACTACATCTAGTTCTTATCAAAGATAATTTTGACATTAATGATTCATTTTTTTCAACCCTTTTGGTACCTAAGGCCCCAGAAGAAACAGTAACGGTAACTGTGGGAAAGCCTGCCTCTGTACAAGAAAAAGCTTGGTGTAGATTCAAGAACGTCCTGGTAGAATACAGTTTTAGCATTTCTTTGTTAATGATCTAGTTCACAAATTGGAAAGTTGTAGATTACTGACAGCACAAAACATATTCTGTCAGTGGCCTTGGCATCTGAGATGGTTTTTATGTGCTTAGCTCAGGAAATGGCATTATTAGGAGGTGTGGACTTTTTGGAGTAGGCGTGGCCCTGTGGGCTTGGACTTTAAGACCCTTGTCCTAGCTTCCTAGAAGCCAGTCTTTTCCTAGCAGCCTTCAGATGAAGATGTAGATTTCTCAGCTCTTCCTGCACTATGCCTGCCTGGATGTTGTCATGCTCCCTCCTTGATAATAATAGACTATACCTCTGAACCTGTAAGCCAACCCCAATTAAATGTTGTTCTTATGCCTTGGTCATGGTGTCTGTTCACAGCAATAAAACCCTAAGACAGGATTCCTTACTGGAGAGGCTCTGCTGACTTCTTCCTGGTAGCTGAAAAGGCTGGCTAGACTCCATTTGAGTATTTGTGTGGATTTTTGCACCCGGGCATTTGTCTTCAGACCCTACAGTGTCTGGTTACAATAGTATACTAGTTCCTTCTCTGATAGTCGAGTAATAAAGTTAGCATATGCTTACTTTACAACTGTACAAGAAACATGGCTTTGCCTTTTTTCTTGAATTTTATCTTTTAATATTGTTCGTGTTGAGATTTCCTTCTCACATTTCTCTGAGATTGAGAGAGTAAATGACTTAAGTGGCAAACTCTAATAAAAATTGGTAGTCCAGTTTTTACTTTTAACAAAATACAATCAAGCCAATGAGCAGACTGACTGAAAACAAATTTTCAGGATGGACTGATTATCCATGATTAGTTATATACCCACCCAGACACACAAAGACCTAAGTACTATTGTACTAGCTAGAATCAACCCATTTACTTTAAGATGCTAAACTCTACCTCAGTCTAGCATCAGTATGTGTCCATCACAGGCATCAGAATCAGTTGGAAAAGAAGCCCATTCACACAATAACTGGTGAACTGCCAGTACAATTCTAACAATTGTTTCAAATTCAATTCAGTACATTGGCTATTTGGGTTAGTTTATCTGCATTTTTGACAGAAATATATGATGACTAGTAATCAATAAAAGACATAGTAATCCATTATATTGGGGAAAAAAACTGTGTGGAAAGTGAAAAAGAGTTAAACATATAAGGGGACAAAAATTTCCTCTTTTGTTTCATATCTCCATGTTTTTAATGGTGGTGCTGCATTTTCAATGTCTAGATCATTATTATTATTACAATGTAATAAGGCCAGCAGGATGGCTTAATGGATTAATTACTAAGGTGTTTGTTTTGATTTTATAGTTCTTAGTTAAAAGTCATATACTGTGTGAAATCCTGGATTCCATCTCTAGTGTCAAAAAATAAAAATGAAAATTGAAGGATTAAAATGAGTGTACGTTACATATGTTTAATGCCAGTGATTAAAATATAACAAAAATTGTAGCCTTCTCAAACACATAAACAGGACATGATGCATGAAAGCTATCCTTACTACCTGTTAACAGGTGACTGGTTCCCAGTGGACTAGGAAAATTTGTGAAAAACAGTTCAGAGACTACTACCATAACCACAGATACTTAATTTGTGTGAAGATCTTCTATTGAAATTGAAATGTTTTTACATAATTCCATTTAATTGTCATTACCTGTGCAGCTACTTTTACTTTTCTGATGCTTAGTTAGTCCTTCCATATTCAATTTCATTTTATACAGTGTTTAATAGCATACTGAAAACATATTTAAAGGATAAATCCCCTGATACCTTCCCTCTTATTTGTTAGAAATTATCTTGCAATTATCACCCCAAGAACACAACTGCCTGGGCTCGATTCTCTCCATCAGGATTTGAAAGTTTTTCCACTCTCACTCTCTGTATTAATCAGATTCTTTTTTTTTTTCCTGTACAAAACGCCAGGTACAATTAACTTGTAAGAGAGAAAGCATATGTAGCTTATGGCCTGTGAGATCTAATCTGATACAGGTAGACTCTATCGCTTTAAGCCTTTGGGCAATGGTTTAGCAGCACAAAGCAGAAAGCAGAGAGACACTGGGGTTGGATAATTCCCTTCAAAGAGATACCCACAATCACCTCAGAATCTCTCACTAAGCTTTACTCTTGATCCTCCTGCTTCAGCCTTCCAAGTGTTCAGATTACCAGCATGCATCACCATATCTCGCCTCATATTTTATCCTTTTGCAGAAAACCTAACAGTATGTGGTAGCATGTGCCTATAATCCTAGCACTGGAGGTGGTAAGTCAGGAGGTCACAGCTCAGGTAGACCTCACCCAAAAAAGTAAAAAAGTAAATTAACAAAATATGTAGAAACTTAAATTTTTTAATCCTCTTAAATATGGCTCTAAAATGTTGAAGGATTTCACCAAAATACAAGAAACACCCAATTCATTAAAGTAATATATTGCAATGTAGTTTTTGATGAATAATTTTTATTCATTCTTCAGTTCCAATGGGAGAGAGAGGCCAGCCACTAAAAAAAAAAAAAAAAATGTTAACGTGGACATAGCTTCTACCTCTTCATCCTCATTTTTAACTGTTCTTACAGCTCGGAGCTTCAGTTCCACCCACCCAGCACTAGAGTTCTAAGTGTGCCCACCTCCACACACAATCAACTCTCTTGATTGTCTTTAAAGTATCTATTTGAGGGAAGTCCAGGTTACCAAATGAGTTGTTTGTTCAGCTGGAAACTGAAGATGGGGCCCTGTCTCCTCTTCTTTGAAGGAAGGCAGGAGCCTAGTTTCAGTAACTTACAGTTAGCAAAGGCAGTTAGGTCGTGGGTCACTACTATGACTTTGCTGAGCCTCCCCTCACTTCTCTTCCTACTCCCCTATTCTCCAGAATAATACTAATCACTTCTTTGAGTTTCAGGTCATACCATTTCCCATCCTCACTGCCGTAGTTGCTATTGATTAAATTCTATCCTGGACACTTAGCACTCCTTTGTTTATTGATGAGGCTTTAGATTCTGGAGAGACCTGCTGGTCTTCTTCAGAGTGTTTTTCAGAGGCTACAGTCTAGTCTGCTGTCTGGGGTTTGTTCTCTTCAGTGTAGTCTCCATTGAAAGACATTGGCCTGTGATAGACAACAGTGGGGCCCACCTCCCAGGGGTGCCGCCCCAGCCATAAATCAGGCTTCTTCCCTTGATTCAGTTTCCAGGCCATGTGATTTCAGATATCTGTCTATTTTCTCCATAAATTCCTGATTTCTAGATGATCTCTCTGAACATGTAGACAAATTCTTACACGGCCATGACTTTTTCTCTTTATCCATTTCTTAGTATCGAGGGTTATCACTAGCTTAAATACTTTCATTTTATTTATTTTTATTTTTTTATTAACTTTACATCCCAATCACACACACCCTCCTCTCTTCCCAGTCCCACTCTTACTAATCCTTCTGCCCATTTCCCCTCCCGTTCTCCTTAGAGAATTGGAGCCCACCTTTGGTACCACCACACCCTGAGACATCTAGTATCAGCCAGACTAGGCACATCCTCTCCCTCTGAGGCCTAACTAGGCAGACCAGGTAGGGGTAATGTCAGGGAACAGACTGAGACAGTCCCTCTCCACTTGTTTGGTGACCCACATGAAGATCAAGCTGCACATTTGTTACAGATGTGTAGGGGGCCTAAGTCCAGCCCCTATGTGCTCCGTGGTTGGTGTACACCCTCATGGTCCCGTGTTAGTTGACCCTATAGGTCTTCTTACGGTGTCCTTGACCCCTCTGACTTGCTCACTTCTATTCTCCACTCTTCCAAAAGGCTCCGTGGTTTCTGCCTGATGTTTGACTGTGGGTTTCTGCATCTGCCACCATCCAATGCTGGATGCTTAAAAAGCTGATACTCAACAAATACTTTATTTCTAACAGTGCCTGCAAGTCTCTATTGGCTCTGCCTGCAACCTTGATGTTGATTCTTACACAAGAGGCCCACAGTTCTCAGTGCTCAGAGCCCAGGCTCTGTGAGACCAGCTGTAAATATCTAGAGACTAGACACCATGACACAATGTGTTACAGTGGATCTTTGATACAGAGAAAACAACACCATGTTATAGATCATGGTGATCTATGAGAATTTGGCTCTTCTATTACCAAATCAGCAAGATGTCTGGTAATACACAGTATATCTTAAAGATACATCTGATTCAGTCTGGCTACATGGGATAACCTCCTTTATGATGAATCAGAAGTGAACTATTTATGGATTTCTACTGTATTTGCAAAGCTCTGATATACCACCACATATAACCTAGGCATGGTGATATCCTATCCCCCCATAGATGTGGCCCACACTCAAAGGGAAGGAACTATTCAGAGCATGAATATTAGGAACAGGGACTTTGGACAATAACTAAAAATTCTTTCTACCACACATCCCATCATTTTATTTTACTTGAGCCAAATCTGATACTAGAATGCCTTGTTCCATATCAGACCTACAGAAGAGTGTACTTGGCTCCCACTTGTAAGCAAGGACAGACAGCCAAAAGAATGTTTACCATTGTGGGATAACATGACTAACTAGACAGAGAGAAGCAAGTCAGACTCTTCCCTTGTCCAGTGTAGTTCCATTATCAATCTCAGACTAACCTTTGACCCACTGGATGCTTTTTGTAGGTTGGGTATACATGCCCTGCTAGTGAAGATTAGAGTTTATCCAGAGAGATAGGCAATTTGCTCAATACCTCGACACCAACCATGTCACATGAATCCTCCTACACAGTCAGCTCTGCCAGGAGCTAAATGCCAGGATCCCAGTAACTTGAACAAAAGGAAGGAACTTTTGAAATAAATGGAGACAAAGAGTTATCACTGGGCAGATGATAGACGAGGTATGATCTTTTCGGTTCAATGTTCATCCTGGATCACACAGAATAAAAGAGAAACCTGAACAAGGTTTGAGGGCTAACATACAGCTCAGTAAAAAAGCACTTCCTTAACATACATAAAGGTCCACTCAGCATCGCAAAATGTTTACTACTAACTTTCACTTTCAATAAGAATATGTAAGAGTAACAACATATTTGGTTAAAAAATCTTAACTGGTGCCCTGCCACCATCAGCATGACAAGTAAATTTATCTTACTTTTATTAATTAAGTGATATATGCATATAACTCCTAAGAATCTACAGTAAAAAATCTAAGTTATTTTTACCCAGCTCTGAAAAATCACTGGCTGTACAGTCTACAGATTGGTGTAGTCTGGAGTTTCCATTTTTTATATTGAGGATATTGTTGCTGCCTATTTTTAAATTTTTTTCATTTAACATTTTTTTCATGAAATAAATTTAGACCATGTTTTCCCCTTCCCCAATGACTCCCAGATCTCCCTACCTCCAAACACATACAACTTTATGTACTTTCTCTCACTTATTAAAAACAAACAAGAAACAAACCAAAACAAGAAACAAGAAACAAGCACTCATAAAAACATAAGAACAAAAATTAGAATAAACAAACAAGAAAGTGATGGCATTGAAATTCTTGATTGCTTTTGATAGAATGAGCATTTTCACTATATTACCCCTACTGATCCGTGAACATGGAAGTCCAACTTCTGGCATCTTCTTGAATTTTTTTCCTTCAATGTCTTAAAGATTTTTTTTTAATACAAGTTTTTCATTTGCTTGGTTAGAGTTATCGCAAGCACTTTCTTTTTGTTTTTTCTTCTTTCTTTACTTTCTATCTGTCTTTTGTTTTGTTTTGGAACTATTGTGAAAAGAAATTTTCCCTGATTTTTTTCTCAGGCCATTTGTCATTGGTAAGTAGGAAGGCTCTTGATTTTTGTGTGTTAATTTTGTATCCAGCTACTTTGATCAAAGTGTTCATCAGCTATGCAAGTTTCCTGGTGTAGTTTGTAGATTTTTTTATCTATAAACTCATATATTCTGCAAATAATGATACTTTGATTTTTTTTTCTTTCCTGTTAGTATCCCCTTGGTTGTCTTATTGCCTTAGCTAAGAGTTTGAGGACTACATTAAATAGATATGAAGAGAGTAGACAACATTGTCTTATTCCTGAGTCTGGTGGGCATACTTTGCATTTTTCTCCCTTTAAGTTGATATTGGCTGTGGATTTACTATGAATTGCCTTTATTATCTTGAGTTAGTATTTCTTGCATCCCTAATCTCTTCAGGACTTTTATTATGTAGGGGTGTTGGATTTTGTCAAAGGTTTTTTCCTGCATCAGTGAGAGGATCATGTGGATTTTGTCATTCAATTTGTTTGTATGGTGGATGAAATTTATCAGTGTACTTAGAGTGAACCCTACCTGAATTTCTTGGATGAAGTCTTACCTAATCATGGTGAATCATCTTGTCTATGTGTTCGTACATTCAGTTTGCAAGTAGGTTTTTATTTTTTTTAATTTTTACATCTATGGTCAAAAGAAATATTGGTTTATAATTTTTTGATGGGTCTTTTGTGGTTTTGATACCAAGGTAACTATAGCCTTGAAAAATGAACTAGCAAATATTTCTTCAGTTTCTATTTTGTGGAATAATTTGAGGAATATTAACATTAATTCTTCTGCGAAGGACTGGTAGAATTCTGCACTGAATCCACGAGGCCCTGGTTGGGAAAGTTGTAATTAGAACTTCTACTTCACTAAGGGTTATGGATCTATTTAAATTGCTTCTTTGATCTTGATTCAACTTTGGTAGGTTGTATATGTCAAGAAATGCATCCATTTTTTAGGTTTTCTAGTTTGGTAGAATACAAAATTTTAAAGTATGACCTTTTGAGTTTCCTCAATGTTTGTTATTATGTCTCCTTTTTCATCTCTACTGTTCTAAATTTAGATCTTCTTTCTATATTGCTTAGTTTGGCTAAGGGTTTGTCAATCTTAATAGTTTCCTCAAAGAACCAGCTCTGCCTTTCATTGACTCTTTGTATTGTTTTGTTGTTGGTGGTAGTGTTAGTTTCATTGATTTAAGCCCCTCAATTTGATAATTTCTTGCCACCAACTTTTTTTGGAATATTATTTATTCTTGTTTCTCTATAGGTTTCAAGTGTATGTATGCTTATATTATTAATATGAAATCTCTCCAAATTTTTTTTATTTGGATACTTAGAATTTGTGGTCTTGCATCTTAGAACCTTTTTCTTTGTATCCCACAGGTTTGGGTATGTTGTGTTTTCATTTTCATTCAATTCTTAAAAGTTTTGTTTGGTTTGGTTTGGTTTGGCTTGTTGTTTATTGAGACAGAGTCTGTCTATGTAGCCTTGGATGTCCCAGAATATGCTCTATAGATTAGGCTGGTCTCAAACTCACATCAATCTGCTCACTTCTGCTTCCCAAGTTTTAGTATTTGGGATTAAGGGCTTTAGCTACCACACCCCAACTTCTGTCTTGACACATTATTCGTTCAGAATTGAGTTGTTCAGTTTTCATAAACTTGTGTACTTTCTGTTGTTTCTGTTGTTGTTGTTGTTGATATCTGGCTTTAATACATGGAAGTCAGATAGGATTCATGGAGTTATTTCAACTACCTCACGTTGACTGAGACTTTCTTTGTGTTCAAGTATGTGGTCAATTTTGGAGGAAGTTCCATGAGCTACTGAGAAGAAACTATTCTTTTGTGTTTGGGTGAAATGTTCTATAGATATCTGCTGGGCCAATTTGATTCATACCCTTCTGTTTGGTACATAAATATTATAATTATAATATATTTCAGGTCAGTAATTCTCAACATTCCTAGTGCTGTGACCCTTTAATACATCCCCTCATTTTGTGATGACTCCAACCATATCATTATGTTGTTGCTACTACATAAATGTAATTTTACTGCTATTATGAATTGTCATGTAAATATCTGATAAGCAAGATATCTAATATGCAATTTTCACAGGGGTCACGACCCACAGGGTAAGAAATGTTCTTGGTGGATTTTTCCTTTAATGAGTATGTAGTATCCTGCTCTATTGCTTCCTATTAGTTTTGTTTGATGAATTAGTTTGTTAATATCAAGTATTAACATACTACACATGCTTGCTTCTTGGGATTATTTGCTTGGAATAGGTTTTCTCATTGTTCTTGTTTATTTGTTCATTTGTTTGTTTAATCCTTTTAACCTGGAGTAATGGTTATCCTTGAGGATGAAGTATGTTTGTTGGATACAGTAGAAAGATGGATCCTGTTTTCTAATCCAATTTATTAGCCTGTGTCTCTTTATTAATGACTTTGAGTCTATTAATATTGAGAGTTATCAATTACTAATGTTTGTTGACTCCTGATATTTTGTTGTAATGCTGTCATTTTCCTCCTTCTTTTGATTTACTGTTCTGACATTATTTCTTTCTTGTGTTTTCTTGGATGTAGTTAACATATTCAAATTGGAGTTTCCTTCTAGTGACTTCAGTAGAGCTATATTGGTAGAAAAAAATTGCCTATTGGTTTTATGGAAAAAAAGATTTTTCGGTTTTTGTTGATTGCGATTGGTAATTTTGCAGGACATAGCAGTCTGGTTTGGAATCTGTGATCTCTCAGTTTATAAGACATCTGCCCAGTCCCTTCTGACTTTCAGTCTCTACTGAGAGTTAGGTGTTATTCTAATAGGTCTTCCTTTATATGTGACTTTGCAACTTTTAATATACCTTCTTTGTTCTATAAATTTAATGTTTTGATTATGTGTCCTAGAGATGTTATTTCTGGACCTGTCTATTTGGTGTTCTGAATGCTTCTGATACATCTCTTTCTTTATACTGGGAAATTTTTCTTCTATGTTTTTGCTACAACTATTTTCTGTGGCTTTGACCTTTGTTTCTCTCACTTTCTATGTCCTTATTATGCTTAGATTTTGATGTTTTGTAGTGTCTCTGATTTCATGAATGTTTTGGAATAGAAGTTTTTAAGACTTAACATTTTCTTTGACTGAGGTAGCCATTTCTTCTACTTTGTCTTTGATACTTGAGATTCTCTCTTTGATAGTTTATAATCTCTGACTGAGACTTACCTCTGAGGTTCATTTGACATCCAAAATTTTTTATTTCCAGTTTTATTTCAGTTGGCTTCTTTTGGTGATTCTATTTATTAAATTCTACTTTCATGACCTGAGTTATATTCATTATCTCATTTAACTCTTTGTGCTTTGTGGATTCCATTAAGGCATCTACACATATCCTGTTTTAAGGTCATTGAATATATTCCTAGCAACAATTTTGATTTTGAAGTTCTTTTTTTTAAATACTTATTATTATCATTATTATTGGTTTTTCTCTGTATAGCCCTGGCAGTCCTGGAACTCACTCTGTAGACCAGGCTGGCCTCGAACTCAGAAATCCACCTGTCTCTGCCTCCCAAGTGCTAGGATTAAAGGCATGCGCTACCACTGCCCGGCTAAAATACTTATTTTATGTATATGACTACACTGTAGCTGTCCTCAGACACACCAGAAGAGGGCATCAGATCCCATTACAGATAGTTGTAAGCCACCATGTGGTTGCTGGGAATTGAACTCAGGACCTCTGGAAGAGCAGTCAGTACTCTTAACCACTGAGCCATCTCTCCAACCCTTGATTTTGAAGTTTTTGTCCAGGGCTTTATAGCAATAAAGTTATTGACTTCAGGTTCATATTATCATAGAAGTTAATGTTTGTATTTTTGTGATTGTATATAGGCATAAGGTATCTTCATAAGCTATGATGTTTAACGTTTTTCTTGTTGATATCTGGTCTGGTCTTGTTCAGTGGGTGTTCAGTTATCTTGTTGTTGTTGACCTTTCCAGATCCTAGGTATATATGGTGGTTTTGGTGTCCCTGATAAAGAGTGCTACTTTGGATGAGGAGGTGAGAAAGGAATGGAGATAGACTAGAGGGAAATGCTGAAAGAAGCCACAAGAAAGAGCTAAAAGGAGCATGTTTGCATCAAGTGATGAAGTCTCCAGGGAGTGTAGGTAGAATGGGAAGAAGGGCTTCTGCAAGCAGGAGTAAGAATAAGTTTGAAGAGTCCTTATTGTAGGACAAGAAGAATAGTAAAATTTCCTACCTGAGTCCCAGCTTGGTATTGCCACTAGGAGTCCCTGCTCGAAAGTGTTTCTGAAGATAGACAGCTGACACAACAGAAATGCACTAGGATAGAAGAGAAGGTTAAAAAGTTGAGGGTTGGTGTGCAAAAGGTAAGCTGGGTCCAATTGTGATGGTGAGTTTGGACTGCCAACTTGATACAACCTAGAAGTACCTGGGAAGAGAATCAATTTTCTTGAATTATTGCCTTTTTCAGACTGGCTTTTAGTATACTTGTAAGGGAAGTTACTTCATTGGACTCATTGAAGTGAGAAGATTCAATGTGAATATAGGTGAAACCATCACACAAGCAGAGTCCAGATAGTATAAAAATGAAAAAAAGTGAGCTGTGTAATAAATATGAATAAAAATTCATCTCTCTCTGCTGGTGACTATGGTTGTGAAGCAAGCAGCTGCTCTAAGTTCCTGCTATGTATGATGCACCGTAGCCTGGAATTGTGATCTAAAATAATACCATATTTCCCACCATTGCTTTTTGCAAGGGTATTTTATCACAGCAGCAGAAATGAAATCAGAACACATTTAAGTCTTTGCCCCAAGCCCCAGAAGACATTAATAATTTTACCTTCCAGATTTATATTCAGCTATTTCCAATGAAATATTTGTCTTTCCTTCAGCAAGTATTTCATTGGTCCCATTTTTCCAAAACACATTCAAGTCCTCTGAAGCTTTTTTCATATATGCCCTCTAGTCATTTTTATAGCTTGTGTGTATAAGACATACACTCAATAGCGACATCTAATTAAGTTTGCTAGTTCTATCTTCTGGATTCTCCTTCCTGAGCCAGTGTATCGATCCTGATCTTTTCCAGATGTCTGTAGTTTTATTCACTTGTTGAACATTTCTTTGCAGAGATAGCTACAGGGGTTAAGGCTGAGCAATAGTGAAATAAGTTGTTGCTCACTGGCAAGGAAGTCACTGAGAAATAGGAGAATACACCAAGCAGGAAGTGAGCTATGAATGCTTTGACCCCAGTATGGTGAACTCTGCCCTCATTGAGAACTTTTGGAAAATGTGCATTAAAGATTCAGTTGAGAATCTGATGCAGACTTGTTTGTAGGACCAACAAGAGCTCAACATTGTGGGGCAGAGGACCGTGAAAGGATAGCTTGGTTTCTGGTCAAGCCCTGACTAGAGATGGTTGGTATCTCTACAAGGGATGGCATGAATTTCACCCTGCTCCCAGACTCCAGGCTTCTGACACGTGGCCGAAGACCTCCATTGATGAGCGCCTTTCAGTCATGTAGGGCAATGCCCCTACCAGCCCCTCCACAGATAGAGGGCATGACTACAGGCCGCAGAGCATCAAGAGATCTCCATCTTAATGAGGTATAAAAAGGCCAGAAGGCATAGCCAATTAAGCATTCCTTCCCAGACCCATTTCCTTACAAATGGTATTTAACCTTAGACCCACCCTGAGGACACAGGATACAGCTTCATCCACTTTCCGCCATGACAATAAACCTTTTAAAACGATGGACTTCTTTGGGTCTTTGGGGCCCACAGTGAATAACTGTGGAGGGGGCCTTCGACTACCAAGCTGCCGACTAATCTCCCATTGAGGACCTCTCTGTGTTCCAGCTATGGAGGCCTGTCAACTCAAGCAAGCTAGCTGAGCCAGCCATGACCCAGCCAAGAGAGTCAGAGAGTCACTGTGACCAAGAGTCTCCACCCCACAGGGGCACTGCTGGAGCTTCTCCCTCTTACCCGTCTCAGCTGCAGGCCAGTCCAGCCCATATGCCACTGCGCCTCAGTTCTTCTGTGGCTCCCAG
The DNA here is from genome assembly GCF_004785775.1 of Grammomys surdaster. Lineage (NCBI taxonomy): Eukaryota > Metazoa > Chordata > Mammalia > Rodentia > Muridae > Grammomys > Grammomys surdaster. The sequence goes on along the minus strand of NW_021620189.1, from coordinate 648,963 downwards.
CAGCATCTGGGAGCCCAAGGACAAAGACCAGCCAATCTCCATCTAGCCACTTCAGCCCTGAGACACCCAACCCAGGAGCTCTGCCCCCACAGGTCTCAGGCTGAGACCTCTCCATGCCTGGGCGGAGCTTGGTGGCTTCTCATAGCCCAGCATCCACCTTTCACTGCATGGAGTAAACTCAGTCAAATTCCTGTGCCTCTGCCCTCTGAGCTGCAGTTCCAGCTGCCTGGGGCAGCAGACGTGTGGTAACCACAACTCAACACAACAGAACCCACGCCCACTCAGGCATCACAGCCCCACACAACATCTCCAGTGTTCTATGAAGCTCATCATCAGATCTTATACCATTACTGATTTTCACATGCATTAAGCTTGTTTCATGTGTCTTCCAAGGGAGAACCCTCCTTACCTTCTGATAGCCAGATAAATTATCTCTCCTCTTGTGTCATGCCTCTCAGGATTTCTGCATGTCCATGATGCCACCCCTATGCCCCAGTTTTGTAAGTTTACATATCTTCTGCTATTTCAATGCAAAGAATAAAGAGTCTTAAGTGCCACAGTTGCCACCACCACTACAGCCATCCTCTACATATATCCACTGAGATCTGAGTATGGGTATTGGCCAAAAGCTGGACCTCATCATGCCTTCAACACTGGAATGCTGTGTCACCCCAAAGATATGAGCCACTGTCTGCTCCTTCTCAGGATGGCTATCGCTTATGCTAAAATGCAAATCTAGATACTGTGATCCAAGAAAATTAAAATGGAGCCTGAGAATTTAACCATGGACTGTGGATCACATGACACTAAGCACATGAGTAAGCTACATGCTCTGGAGCCAACTTCTTATGATAGACCCTCCTCTATCACCTCTAGGGTCCAGGGTACACAGAAATGTTTTTTAAGTTCCCAAGCAGTAGAAAGAGAATGGAATGGATATCATGTTGGTTTATATCATGTTGGTGTGAAGACATCATTAATACTAAAATGTGGAAAACAGTATGGCATGTCTGAATCAGGAAAAAATGGCAGTTATTGAATTACCTCTCATATGACTGCCAGTACAAGAGAATCCCTGTGCTTGTATGTTTTTTCTGAGACAGCTAAAATGAAGAGACTCAGGCCACACAGTACATGCTGTGCCTTCTACATGGTATCTTAATGAGACAGTGGAGTCAAGAGAACATCTCCTTATTCATAATGGGACTGGCTCTTTGCCACTTGAATCCTCCTGGTGGCTTTGTGGGTGTTTTGATCCCTCCTTGAACTGTAATGCTTGTAGCAGGCAAAATATGTACTTCTAACTCCCATGGATAATTTGTGATTTCTAAACCACTATTCTTAGGAAAATCAAATACCAAATATTAGATCTGTGTCCCACCCACTTCCACCAAATTAAAGAAGGGTAACTATGAAGTTACGTGTCTCAAGGAGTGGCTTGAGTCTTGTCAGTGATACTGTAGCTTCAGTTTGTCACCCCACTAACATTACTGTGTGTTCCTTTTTTAGTACCTTAACATGCTGATATGCTAGAGAAAACCTTGCTTCAGTTCACTAGGGAATAATTCTTGTTAAATATGTGTTGATAAGACAGTTCCATTTTCTGCAAGAAAAACATATAAAAGTTGAAAGTTGCTATAACTACAGGTGGAACATGTGCCTCTTCATGGTCAGAGGTAGAACACAACTCTAAATGCTTCAAAGGACCTCTGATTTATGGAAAAACTACATCCATGAAAGAACAGAGATGGCAGTCCAGAGCTGAAGCTGTTGCCCAAATGATAGACAGTATCAGTAAGGGGCAAAGGAGGTGACTGAGGTGAAGTGGTGCATGAGCCTTTTAGATTCAATGTGCATGAGGAAGGCTACAGAAGAAAAAAAAAAAAAAGCTGGTCTGAAATAGTAGAAGGGGTGGGTCAGAGGTCATCTTGATAAGTTTCAAAGGGAAAAAAAATGACCTTGCTTTAAATTGTTGGTGCATAGTGCTTCAAAAGAAACAGGGGGCTGGGTTTTCAAATGTGTGCTTTGTTCTTTGATCCTGCAGTTGATCTGGAAGATGAAAACCTCATCATAACGAAATGGATGTCAATTTAAATAATGTCTAGTCTGGATAACAAAACCCCATCAAAGGAAGAAGAGGGGAGAAAAAAAATGATACTCACATAGCACAAAGTGATTCTGAGAACCAAGGAAATCATTTCCTCCTGGTACAAATGTAAAAGGTAAAATTATAAAAATAATAGTTACTGGGACAATTTGTTCCCAATTCATGTTTGATGCTATCTCATTCCAGATTTTAATGGAATTCCAGGAAAAAACTTGTTTCCCATTTCTCTTTTTAGTGCCACATGATCTCCAACCCATGTGTCTGCACAGAGTTAAAGGTATCTCTGTGTGTCTGTATAGAGTTCAGAGCCAGGGCTATTCACAGTGTTCAGTGACATTTGTGGTACACAATGCCATCTGGGGTTGGCTCCAGCTTTACAAGCAATGGGGGCTCTGCCTGGACTTCTATAGTCCACAAAATACTCATCCTCCATCTGTGAACAGGTCAGACTGTGGCAAAAGCAAGAGACCAGCAAGACATCTTGTCAGAACGGTTGAACAACCTTGGCTTAGATGCTAGTTTTTCTAAAAGAAATTCTCTCCTCGGTATTCTCTGAACCTTGGTCCACACCACTGGCTATTGATTTGAAATGGACTTCCTCCTGCTACCACACTGTGGACATCCTACATACCGGACTGAGTCTAAAGCTGATACTAACACACACACAAACACACACACACATTACAGACAGTGATGTCTGCACTTGGCATAACTCACAAGGGCTTATATGTAGTGTTTATAAGATATAATAAGAATAACACTCATTTGAACTAGAAATATTTAAACACCACAATCAAGAGGAATTCTTTAATGTTTTTGATAATTGAGAGTCAATATACTTCTTCATAATAACAAACTAAGAAAAAAATTACCTGATCAACCCAATCACTGCAGAAAGGGCAAAGTCCAGTAGCCTTTTGTGATGAACGTTTTCAATGCCCTAGGATAGTAAGAATCATCTCAACCATTAAAGGACTTCTACAGACTGCACAGCTAATGTCATGTTTACATGCCATTAGTAAGAGACGCTTCCCTCAGAGATTGGGACAAAGTCAGGGTACACTTTCTTGTCACTCTTTTACACCATGTGCCAGAAGTCCTAGCTAACACAATGAGACAAGAAATAGAATGAGATTGATTGGTAAGGGGGAACAAAGCTTTGCCACTGCAGGAAAACTCAAAAGAACTGACAGGACTCCTCAGATACTGCAGAGATTACAATCACTTAGCACTGCTGGATCGAGGTTTTGGACACAGTTAACCAAGACCCCTTCCTTGTGATCATTTTAATCACTTTGGAGTTCTTGGATTAACATGCTGCTTCTCCTTGCTTTTGAATTCTACAGTCTCATCTTCCTGTTTCCCTCAGCAGCTCTCTTGTCATGTCACATAAACCAGTACATGCTTGAGAATCAGAGTGTATAATAAAGGAGCAGGTCACCCTTTCTCCCCACGCCCATACTTGGGAAAGCAGTGTACAAGCCAAAAGACAATTCAGGCAGCAGTCATAGGTAACAATCAAAATTCAAAGACTTACTATGATTTTCAGTAAAAATACATACAGGTATTTTTCAACTTACAGTGGGACTTTGTCCTGATTAAATCATCATAAATTGAAAATACTTGAAGTCAAAATGTATGTAAAGAGTTGGAAGTGTAACACTGTTTTAAAACACTTATTTTCTACTTGCAAGGACCTGAGTTGATCTTCAACAGCACACAGTCAAGCGCATGTACATGTGGAGTGGACACACTCTCAGAGACATGCATAAATGTATACAGACATACACTCAACCTTCAGATTCATTAAGTTGAGAGTGAATATACACTCACTTGTATATTCATACACATTCATAAACACAGACACTCATACAAAGACACTCACTCATGCACACACACATACACTCATAAGCACACACATTCAAGCACACACATACACACATATGCACATACACTGGGCATGTAATATACTCAGCCCCCCACAGATTCCAACTCAGATATGAAACACTGGAGAGTTCCAGTTGTTTCCCCACAGTAGCCTGGTGGCTGCAGTTGCCCAGCACCCCAAGAAAGGATCAAGTCTCACCTCATTTACCTATGAAGAGATCAAAATTCAAAGCTTAAGTTATGGTTTCTATTGATGCCCTGCCATAAAACCAAAAAATATCAGAAGAACCATCATAAGTCAGGGTCTGTATGAGCATTTATGATCAATAAGCAGAAAAATCTGAAGGTTGAATCCAATAAAACCTTATAGCTTGGAACACTGCATTTTCTTCTAGAAGAGCAAAAAATTAAGGACTTTTTTTCTTTAGTTGTTCAGGATTGAAAACTAGGTTCCTTTGGGCAGGTGACATTGAGAGATTTCAAGTATGAAAGATGATGGTACCATAAAGAACTCTGCCTTCTACAACAGAGTCTGTTTTCCTTTCTGCCTTTACTTTTGAAAAGTACTTTTTGATACAGGATGTTGCTATATAACCTTAAGTGGCCCAAATTTTGAGACAATCCTCAAGTCTCAGAATCTTGAGTCAAGAAAAAAAAAAAGAAAAAAAGAAAACACCATACAAATCTTGGAAGAATCAGTATTCTCTTCTCTATATTGGCCCATTGTTGTAAAAAAAAAAAAAAATCAAGTTAGATTCACTGAGTTAACAGCTTTAAATAGAAAGTTAGAAAGTTAGGCTGGGTACCCTCTCCATCACTATATTCCATACACAGACTTCCACATCCTCCTTCAGAGACTAATCTGGCGAGTACCCATACTACCTGATCACCTGATACTCATCTTTCCACAACCCATCATATCTAACCTAGTCCGGCCACCTGTGCCTGCATAAAAACCAACTTCTAGACTTTACATGGTCCCATATCCCAGATGACCCTAATCTGAATACCTCTTTCCTTGCCACTGCCAGTCTCTAGAATTCTATCAGGGCCTTTTCTACCTACAGTCATAAACTTTGTCAAAGAATTCAAGGAATTTAAGGAAGACACCAAGAAACATCTCAATGAATTCAAGGAGAAAGCTAAATGAGAATCAATCTGAGAGATGCCCAAGAAAACAAAAAGATAAGGCTGATGAAAAACGATTAAGGCAATCCAAGTCTTGAGAATGGAATTCAATTAGTAGCTAGAAACAATAAAGAGGACTTGAGCTGAAATGAAGAGGAAATTGAAAAAACAAACAAACAAACAAAAAATATAACAACCTAACCAAAAAGTTAAAAACAACAACAACAAACAAACAACAAACAAACAAACAAAAAAACCAAGGTCCATCTTTCTGTTGCCTACAAGAAACTCATCTTTGTTTTAAAGATAAGCCGCACCTGAGAGTAAAAGAATGGATAAAAGTACTCTAATCAAATGGGATCAGGAATCAAGAAAGTAAGCAGACATTACTATTGTAACATTTGACAAAAATAGACTTTAAACAAACATTAATCAGAAGAGATTTAAAGGTACACTTCATTTTAACCAAGGGAACATTTAACGAAGAAGACATTACTATCATAAACATATATGCACCAAGAACTAGGATGATCAATTTCATAAAAAAAAAAAAAAATCTGCCGGGCGGTGGTGGCGGACGCCTTTAATCCCAGCACTTGGGAGGCAGAGGCAGGCAGATTTCTGAGTTCAAGAGATCAAGGCTAGCCTGGTCTACAGAGTGAGTTCCAGGACAGCCAGGACTATAGAAAGAAACCCTGTCTCGAAAAAAAAAAAAAAAAACAAAAAAAATCTACTACTGGATTTAAAGACACAGTTAAGACACAGGTTAACATCAATCCATTAATAGTAGGTTCTTGAAATACCCCACTTATTATGAAGACAAAACATCTAGATAAAATGTAAACTGAAACACCAGAATTAATTGATATCATAAATCAAATGAACAAAATAGATATGTACAGATTGTTCTATCCAAACTGCACAGAATACACACTTCTACTTAGTGACACATGGAAGATTTCTAAATAAACCACAACCTTGAATACAAAGTAAATCTTTACAAAATCAAAAAGATTGAAATCACTTGTTGTATCCTGTCTAACCACAATTCAATCAAACTGAAAACTAGCAAAAATAAAGACAGAAAGAAAGAAAGAAAGAAAGAAAGAAAGAAAGAAAGAAAGAAAGAAAGAAAGAAAGAAAGAAAGAAAGGAAGGAAGGAAGGAAGGAAGGAAGGAAGGAAGAAGGAGGGAGGGAGGGAGGGAGGGCGGGCGGGAGGGAGGGAGGGAGGGAGGGAGGGAGGGAAGAAAGACCATGAATAAATATATAAACTCATGGGGATTAAACAACTCATTACAAAATGATGAATGTTTGAAAGAAGAAATAAAGAAAGAAGTAAAAAATCTCCCTAAAACTAAATGAAAATGAAAACACAACACAACGAAGCCCATAGGACACATTTCAAGCAGTCCTATGACAAAAAGTTACAGCCCTAGGTGCCTATATTAAAAAAAATCAGAAAAAGTACAAATAAATGGATTAATAATGCTACTCAACAGGCAGAAAACAAGAGCACTCCAAATCCAAATCCATATGATGATAAGAAATACTAAAAAACATACCAAAAATCAATGAAATGGAAACACAGGAAACAACACGAAGATCAACACATCGAAGAGCTGGCTCTTTGAGAAAATAAACACAATTGATAGATCTTCAACTAACTGAAAGTAAGAGAGAAATTAAATGAACATAGTCAGAAATGAACAGGGAACTATTACAACAGATTTTTAAAATATCAGAATATTTTTGTGGAATATTTTTAAAACCTGGGCTCCATTAAACTAGAAAAACTAAAAGAACAGGATGATGTTAAGATTCAATAAAAAACATCAAAACTGAACCAAGAAGAAATCAACAATATAAACAGTCCCAAGACAACTAAGAATATTGAAATAGTAACGCAAAGCTTCCAGCTAAAAAGAAAAAGATAAAAAGTCCAGGACAGCAGCATTCTACCACACATTTAGAAAGACCTACAGCCTATCTTTTATATATTATTTAAGATAATAGAAACAGAAGGAGCATTTCCAAACTCCTTATATGAAGTCAATAACACTTTAGTACTCGCCGGGTGGTGGTGGCGCACGCCTTTAATCCCAGCACTTGGGAGGCAGAGGCAGGCGGATTTCTGAGTTCGAGAGTTCGAGGCTAGCCTGGTCTACAGAGTGAGTTCCAGGACAGCCAGGGCTACACAGAGAAACCCTGTCTCGAAAAACCAAAAAAACAAAAAACAAAAAACACTTTAGTACTCAAACCAGAAAAAGATGAAAACAAAAAGAAAACTACAGGCCAATATCCCTCATGACTATAGACTCAAAAATACTCAAAAAACAAAACAAATGAACAAACAAGTAAAGAACAAAACAAAAGCCTGCGAATAAAATGCAGACCTACATCTAAAAGATTATACACCATGACCAAATTTGCTTTATCACTAAAATGCAGGAATAAAGTTCATCACATGCAAGTCATTAATGCAATAAACAACATAGATGGACTTAAAGACAGAAATTACATGGCCATCTCAACAGATACAGAAAAATCCGTTGACAAAATCCAGAATGTTTGTTTATTTATTTTTTTATTTATTTATCATTTATGTATTTATTAATCATTTTATTTGGCTACATTTCAAATGACATCCCCCTTCCCGGTTTCCCCTCCACAAACCCCCATCCCATCCCCCCTCCCTTTGCCTCTATGAGAGTGATCCTCCACCCACTCATGCACACCCCCTCACCACACAACCCTCCGCACACCCCAGGGCCTCCCCTCCCATTGATGCCAGGTAAGGTCATCCTCTGCTACTGGAGCCATAGATCCCTCCATGTATGCTCTTTTTTAATTATAGGAATTGACCTAACAAAGAAAGTAAAGAATCTTCTACAGTGAAAATTTTAAACCTGTGAAGAAAGCGATAAAAACACTAGATGAATTAGCATTGTGAAATGACTATTCTACCAAGAGCTATTTATAGATTCAATGTAATTCCAATGTAAATCCCCACCATATTCTTTGTAGAAATAAAAATAGCAAAAAGTATTCTAAATTTTACAAGGAAGCACAAAATACACTGGATAGCTAAATAATCCTGAGCAAAAAGAATAGTGCTGGAGGAATTATCATTCCAGATTATAGGATATATTGCAGGGCCATAGTGATTGTATATAGTATTGACATCTCTCTCTCTCTCTCTCTCTCTCTCTCTCTCTATATATATATATATATATATATATATATATATATGTATGTATATGTATGTATGTATGTATACACACACACACACACACACACACAAAGACATGTTTGATAGGTTATTTCTCCACCACTGCCAGTGAGCCAATTCCAGATAGGTACAGATTATATTAAAGGCAGATTTATTTTGAGTACAGTGGCCCCCAAGGTCCAAGGCCAGGGAAGTTGCCATGGGGAAAGGGGAAGGGAGAAGGGACAGAGAAAGAAAAAGGGGCGTGAGTACAGAGAGAGAAGAGGAGAAGAAAAAGGAGGAAGAGGAAGAGAGAGCACAAAATGTCTGGATTATATAGGGAGGAGCCTCTGGGGAAGGGCAGGCCAGCCCCTGGGCTGCAAAATTAAGGGTTGGGGGCAGGGTATACCAAATAGGACTGAGGGATGCTGGGAGAACCTGGAGGCTAGGTCTCCTTTGGTATGTAAAATATGCACCTCAGTCCCTTATCCCGAAACTAAACAATGTTAACCAATAGAACAAATCAAAGACCCAAACAGGAGCACACATGGCTTCTACTGCTTGGTATGTAACAAAGACACCAAGAACATAAACTTAAGAAAAGAAAACATCTTCAACAAATGGTGCTGGAAGAAGTGGATGTTCCCATGCAAAGGAATGGAATTAGACCTGTATGTACCGCCTAACTAACTCTAAATGGATCAAAGACCTATACATAAAACCTGAAAACTGAAATTGCTAAAAGAAAACATAGATAGTACCCTACATGATATAGGTTTAAGAAAGGACCTTCTGAGTAGTACTCCGTTTGCCAAGAATTAAAGCCAACAACTTATTTTGCCTGAGCTGGGTGTGGTGGCATAAGCCTTTAATTCCAGTATTTAGGAGGTAGTGGCAGATGAATCTCTGATTTCAAGGCCAACCTGGTTTACTGAGTGAGTTTCGAGATAGCTAGGGCTACTCAGAGGAAACACCCCCACCCCTACCCAAATGATGAAAATACTATGGAATAGTATTTAGGTGTAAACAAAAATAAAATCATAAACTTTGCAGGTAAATGGGTAGAACAAAAGAGATCATATTGAGTGAGGTAACCCAGACCGGAAAAGCAAACTCTGCATGTTCTCTTTTATTAGAGGCTCCTAGATCCAAATCTTCAGATGGAAGCACGTAGCCTATAGTGACTATGTAGTACCTAGCCTCTAGTAACTACAGAAACCAAGAATGTAAAATGAGAACATTGCTGTGATAGAGAGGTTGAGGAGCAGTAGAGAGAGTTGACTGGATCTACAGAGATAAAACTTGTGGATACAGAGAGCCTTGTATTATGATTATAATGGAAGTTTAGACATAGGAGTTGGAAAGTAACTCACTTCTAAGAGAAAAATAACTAAATCTCCTTATCTTCCAGCATAAGAAAATATCTTAAATTTGAATGAAATTCAGTCTAAGTTTGACACAAATTTTGAAATTTAGAACCACTAAAAGAAAAGACTAACAATAGAAAATTGATTTTTGAGTATATGAAGGCATGTATATCACCTCACAGGAAAAAATACACATAATTCTTAATCCTAGGAATAGAAGAAACACAAACAAATACACTACTGAGACAGCATTTCATATCTGCCTGGAAGACAAAAGTAAAAACTATTGATGAGAAGCCGTACTGAGCCAAAGGAGCAGACACTGACAGTACTGCCACAGAGAACAATTGGATAATACCAAGCAAAATCATACTGTTTACTCATGACTCTAAAATCACACTTCCAAGAACCTGGCTTACAGATCTACTTGTAAAAATATGAAAATATGTAGGTGGGGTGTTTATTCACTTGTAGCAAAACACCAAAAATAGCTCACACATAAACTTACAGGAAACCAGTGAAACGTACCACGGGCACCTGAAACGGTGAGAGCTGAAGGGAATCTGGGAGTGGTTGTTATTCTCCTGACTGTATTTACTTTAAAACTGTTGTAATGAAATGCTAAGTACTGCATATACTCTCTCCCCAGGGAGATCAACCTTAGAGAAAGCTAGGTTCTTATTCATTGACACAAAGATCTCAAGAGTGGTCTGAGCCTCTTTCACCGACTTGGGACAGCCCTCTATTGAGAAAGCTCTGAGGGTTTCTAAGTCTAAAAGTCATTGCGGTAAGACTTCTGCCTGGCCACTTTACAGAGAAATATTTTGTTACCATCGCAATGCTTTCCCACTTTTCAAATGTCTGATTCTGGCTGCCCTTCAGAATTGAGTTGGCTGTATCCACCAGAGCTGCTGCAGTCCTGGCTGCCTGCAGCAACCGCAGAGAAATGCCTGTGCCCTGATTTATCTCTCTCTTTTTAGGATTGCAAAACCCCAAGGACATTTGTTTGTTTGTTTGTTTGTTTCCCTCTGGGCTGATAGCTAGCACCATGTAGGGAAGTTGAGGCATTCCAAAAGCTGTTAAGTTTCTTCATTCATCTCAAACATAGCTTCATCACCCAGTACTGGAAAGTAATCATAACAGCCCCTCTCCAAAAAAACTTAATGAAAGCATGCATTCATGGCTATTCACATGGGTGGGTATATAAACTGTGGTACATTCATAGAATGAAATATTATTCAGTTCTAAAAAGCAATGAGACATGAGATGATATGGAAGAAATGCAAATGTATGTCAGTGAGTAAAATAATTTTTAGAATGTGGCATTCTGGAAAACATAAAGCCGTGGAGACAAGAAAAATGCAGGGGCTGGGGTGTGACTTAATCATAGGGCATTTGTCCAGCATCATATGAGACCTTGGCCTCTATTTCTAGTGTTAAAATATATATATAAAGAGGAGAGAAAGAAGGAAGCAGGACAAGGAGGGAGAGAAAAGCTCAATGATTGCCATGGGTTAATAGGAAGGAAGGGTGAACTAGGTGATCAGAAGGGTACAGGCAGAGAATGACTGATACTGTAAGGATAGGTACGTCCCATCATACATTAATTCAAATCCATGGAGTGCACACCAAGAATGTAACCTAAGCATAGAGACTTTAAATGATCATGTGACAAAATCAGCTGACTAGCTGTGACAACTCTGATTGGGATAGGGCAATGCACACAGAGGCAAAGGGTACATAGGGATATTGTCCTTTCAATTTTACTACAAATATAAAACTGCTCTAAAATGTGTTTGTTAAACAAAGCAATTTGCACTGCTAAATAATACTAGAGAAACTGCAAGGTGTTTCAGGAGGTTAAGTTTCATAAAACTCGAATGCAATTTTATCACTCCACAATTGCCAGTTCCCACAAAGACTTCCTTGGCTCAGAGCCTAGTCCATCACAACTAATAATAAACATTTCCCACTGTGCTTCCATTGCACTCCCCTCCTCTCACACAGCCTCCCCGACCACACCCCAGTGCTAGGAATCAAACTCAGAGCCTTTCATAGGCAGCCAAGTGATCTACCACTGACTATGTCTCCAGGCCTCATTTTATACTTCCTAAAGCTTAGATTCCTTCTTGAGTTCAAGAGAAGCAAAAGGCTACAACACTTCCTGCATTCTGCAGGAATTTCTCTTCTACTCAGAAATAAAACTGGTACTGTCTGACTCTATCTGTACTTCTATACATTAAGGAAATATAAAAACAGACTCGTGCAACATAATGAGACCTGCTTTCTTTCTACACAAGAGTAGCACTCGCCATACTCAATTCTATTGAACTTGGGCAGCATGCTTCCTTATTTACCACTTTTCTGCCTTTTTCATTGATCCAAATTTCTCAGTGTTTGGCAGCTTCAAGGGATCAAGTCTCAGGTCTTCTTCATGCATCCATCCTCTAAACCTCAAACTAGATTTTTCCATTAACTTGGAAAATCTACAAGACATAAATAAATTTCTCTAGATGAATTTAACATGAAAAACTTAAACTAAGGTTAACCAAAAATCTTAAACATATTCATAACCAACAAGATGAAAACAGTAGTTAAAAAGTCTCCCAACAATAAAAGCCCAGAACCAGGTAGATTTACTGCAGAATTTTACTAGCATTTCAATGAAGCACTAATACCAGTATTATTGAAAAAATTCCATAAAATAGAAAGGAGAGGAAGACTTTTAAACTTTGTTCATGAATTCAGTATTACTCTGATACCAAAACCAGATAAAAACAAAGCAAATAAAGACAATTACAGACTGATCTGCCAGATGAACACAGATACAAAAAGTTTCAATAAAATGCAAACCTAGCTCAAGATCACATCAGAAATCATTCATCAAGACCAAGTTCATTCAAAACTTCAGGGATGGTTCAGTATATGTAATTTATCACATTAATGGATGCAAAAACATAAATCACACCATTATTTAAATAGATACAGAGAAAGCCTTTGAGAAAGATTTCACATTCCTTCATGATGAAAATTGTGGTGACACCAGGGACAGAGGAAACATACCCCAACAGAATAAAGGTTATATAAGACAAAAATATAGTCAATATTATGATAGAAGACAAACCCAAAACACTGTCATTAAAATAAAGAACAAGAGGGCCGGAGAGATGGCTCAGAGGTTAGGAGCACTGGCTGCTCTTCCAGAGGTCCTAAGTTGAATTCCCAGCAACCACATGGTGGCTCATGATTATCTATAATAAGATCTGGTGCCCTCTTCTGGCCTGCAGGCATACATGCAGGCAGAATACTGTATACATAGTAAATAAATACATCTTAAGAAAAAAAAGAACAAGAGAAAAATGTCCTCTCTCTCTACTGATATTGAATAATGTGCATGAAGTCTTAGCTTGAGCAATGTGATAAGAGAAGACAATTTATATATAAATAGGAAAAGAAGTTGAAATAGTGTGCCTATTTATAAAGCCCTATTTATAAAGTATCCCCAGATTATAAAGTCTATCTAAAGAAGACATTAAGGATTCCAACAGAAAATCCTAAAGGATGATAAATACTTTCAACAAAATGAACACACAAAACTCAATAGCTTTCTTATACACCTATGACAAATAGACTGAAAATTAAGAAAACAAGTCAATCAACAGTAGCTACACAAAGAAATGAAATACCTTTGTAGAAGCTTATCCAAGAAAATGAAAGATCTCTACAATGAAAACTTTAAGACACGGGAGAAAGACACTAGAAGATGGAAAACCTCCATATTCATGAATCAGAAAGAATTAATCTGAAAATTCAATGAAATCCCAATCAAAAATTTGGGAGCATTGTTCACTTGCATAGAAAAGCATCATCTCAAAATGTGTATGGAGGTGACAAAGTCCAAAGATTGTCAAAGCAATCCTTAACAAAATGAATACTATGGGAATTATTATTATACCTGCTTTCAAATTGTACTACAGAAACACTAATAAAAGTTTTGTGGCACAAAAACAGACACATAAACCAATAGAACATAACAGAGACCATAAGTCCATACTGCCACATCCACTTGATATTTGACTAGGATGTTGAAAATAAACATTACAAAAAATTATTCTAGGAAACCTGGGTTTCACAACTTAGAAAAATGAAGCTATATCTATATATCTCAACCTGCACAAAATTCAGCCCTAATTGGATCAAGTACTTCCACAGAAACTTCCTGAAATTTCTAGAGAAAAAGGAGAAATATTCTTGACAATATAAACACTTTATGAATAAGACTCTGGTAGTGCAGGAAATAAAGCTAACAACTGATAAGTAGGATTTATTAAACCAAAATGATTCTGCACAACAGGGGAAGTCATCAATCATGTGAAGAAGCAGTCTAAAGAATGGGAGAAAATCTTTGCCAGTTATCCATCTAAAAGAGGTGATTGGTGTCTAAAACGTGCAAAGAACTAAATCCATGAAAGATTAAGAAAGCAAGCAATCTAATTTTAAAATGCACTGTGGATATAGTTTGTTTTGTTTACCATGATAATCATGGCTACCAAAAGCAACTTGAGAAAGAAAGGGTTTATTTGGGTTTACAGGTTAAAATTTATCATCAACAGAAAGAATTCAAAGCAAGAACATGAAGTCAGGAACTAAAGTAGAGCCTACAGAGCAACAAGATCTCTGTTTTCTCATTTATTCTTCATGGTTTTCTTTTTTATAAATATCTATCTATCTATCTATCTATCTATCTATCTATCTATCTATTTATTTATTTAATGTATACAAGTACACTACAACTATCTTCAGACACACCAGAGGAGGGCATTAGATCCCATTACAGATGGTTACGAACCACGTGGTTGCTGGGAATAGAACTCAGGACCTCTGCAAGAGCAATCAGTGCTCTTAACCTCTGAGCCATCTCTTTATCCCCCATGGCTTTTTGTTTCTACAACCCAAGACCACCTGTCCAGGAGTAGCACCACCCACAATGGGCTGAGCCCTCCCACATCAATGATTAATCAAGACAAAGTCCATATAATCTTACCCTTAGGCAGTCTGATAGAGTTAATCTCTCATTTGCGATTCCTTCTTCCCAAATGACTCTTGCTGTGTCAAGTTGACAAAACAACAACAACAAAACAAATAACAACACTTAGCTAATACAGGAATTGAACAGAAAATTCTCAAAGAAATACAAATAGGTAGGAAACACACACACACACACACACACACAAATATTCAATATCTTTAGCCTTCAAGGAAAATGTAGATCAAAACTACTTAAAGATTTTATCTCATCACCATCAGTATGGCCATCAGCCAGGATATGACAACAAACTTTGGAATGGATGTGACAAAAGATGAACCTTTTTATACATTGTTGGTAGAAGTGCAAACCAGGGAAGTCACTTTAGAAATCAGTCTGTGGAGTTTCAAAGCAACCAAACAAGCCTAGAAATAGAACTGCCATATGACTCAGCTATAGCACTCCTTGGCACATACACAGTGAACTGGGCACATACCCAGTAGAAGTATCCTTCTAGACAGATACTTACACATCCATAATCACTGCTGCTTTATTCGAAAAAGCCAAGAAATGAAATCAACTAAGATGTACATTAACTGATAGACAAGAAAATGTGTACCTATGCACTATAGAAATTATTTAGCTGGGAAGAAAAATGAAATCATGAAATTTACAGGTCAATGGATAAAACTGGAAAAATGAATCATATAGCCCAGGTTCTCAGATAAGTTTCACATGTTCTCTTTCATATGTGCATCTTAGTTTTTGGACCTTTTGAGGTTTTGGTTTTGTATTTGTTTTAACTTGGAGCATATGTAGAAACCAGGAAACTAGAAAGAGGTCACTGGAGGGTGTACATTAAAAAACTATAGTAGAATGCAGGGGGAAAGAAAGTAGAAGGGGCATACTAGGGGTAGAAAGGTTTAAAGTAAGGATAATGGGAATTAAGGAAATGAAGGAAGGAGATTAACCAAATTGAAGAGGTATAAAGAAGCTATACAGAAAATTAATGTCTTGTAACCCAATTAAATATATATTTAATGTATATTAAATACATTTAATGTATATACAGATATATATTAAATTATATATATATTTATTTGGGTCATATATAAAGTAGTTTAAATGAAGTACCCTGCATGGTTGGACAATGGATGATGGTGAACACGGGCAAATGAAAATCTCAGTGCCAGGCCCTATGAATTGCTGTCAGGAATGCCACAGAGGTCTCCATAATAATACTGGGTATTGCCATTGCTCTTGGTTGCATACCATAATTAAAATTAGATGGGTGGATAGTTAGCTTGTTGTTTGAATATGTGGAGAACAGCTTACTCTACACATTAAAATATACACACTCCAGGCAGTGTCTCAGAAATATTCCATGCACTAATACAGACACATCCCATGCACTACACAGACATATTCCACATGCTACAAAGGCACACCATATGCACTCTTCAGACACACACTATACACTGATAGAAGCACACTCCATGACTATACAGACACTCTCTATCCACTGAGACAGATACACTACATTCACCAGAGAAACACATCCCAGGCAGTGATTCAGACATAGCCCATGCACTGAGACAGGCATACTCCATGCACTTTATAAACACACCCTCCACAGCAGTTGAGACAAATCCAATCCACTATAGTACATTTTGCATGGACTTTTATATCTTTAAGTTACATACTTATTTCCTTTGACAGACTGAGAAAACAATCCTAGTAATTTTTAATGTATAATTCCATAATCCTGGATACAAATGCAAATGTATAATATGTTTGTGGTCACATTGTTTATGATAGAAATACACTTTAAGTTATTTGTTGCTCAATATGAAAATTGTCATGACAATTTGGGTAGGTAAATTTATTGACATATATGACTAATCTCACTGCTCAGAGGCTGAAACAAGAGGATTGGAATTTCATAGGCAGCCTGCACATTTTAATAACACTGCCTCAAAATTCTGGAAATATAGCTCAGTGGTGAATACTAAGCTCCCTAAGAATGTACAGAGCCCAGGTTTCAGTCCTTAACATCAAAAGAAAAAAGTAAAGGTTATACACTGAGGAAAGAGGGAGGAAAGAAAAGGAGGGAGAAGAAAAGAAAAAATGCTCTTAAAAAAAATAAAGCTGAAGTTTAAAATTGTAAAGCAGCAGCAATACTGCACTACCAGAGCGACTAAATAGGAAATTAGAATAGTCTACATTAGGAAGCTGTAAGTGTAAACTAAATTAGAAAGTGAATCTCGGTAATGGCTTCTTAAAATGTTCCATACTTGTTAAGGTAGGATGAACCTACCATCTCAATTCCTCACGTGGATCACTTGAGTCCAGAAGTTAGAGTCCTGACTGGGAAATTTACCTCGAAGGGAAAAGCAGAGTGTCTGAAAGTTTATCATAGAGCAACTAGAAAGGTGTTTCCTAGTAGCTCATATTTGCAGAGCTGAAGTATGTGTAGAGTCGCCAATTTATCTTTCAGGATGGCCTGGGTTCCACCTCCAGCCTCCCTCTGAGAGGTGGAAAGGAAGCAGTCATCTGGGAAAAAATGTCCACAGTAATACAAATCATAAGCTAAGCTAACAAGGTATAATATTATATCTAAGTAACTATTATGAACTGATTGGTTTAAGAGGTTTCTTGTAATAAACTAGTGTCCATTTGTCTATACAACAGAAATGTCTACAAACCAGGCCTGAGGCACAATCTTGATATTGGGCAAGACTGTGTAAGAAGGAAGAGGCCACACCCAGAGGAGGGAGAATGGAGAACTAGGCTTGTGACAATGACCTTTCCTCTTAAGAGTGTGAGAATTTTCTTTAATACAAATCCTTTAGGCCTCGCTTGCACTTTCTTTTGTGCATCCCTCTGTACCCTTCTCTGTCCCTCCATGGCTTCTGTATTTATTCTGTTCCCTGTGACCCTCTATTTCCTCTGTGTTCTCTGTGTCTCTTCTATACCCTTTGAATTTTTTTCCAGCAGGTACTGGTGTAGTGAAATAATTTGTTCACATCAATGAAGTCATCTATCACATCCAGCTTCCACTGGCCCTTCTATTCTACATCCACCTGGCAAGTTCTGAATTACCAGCGTAAGAGCATTGAAACAGAGCTGGGGGTCTTTGAATCTCAAAACACCATTCATTTTCTCCTGATAACTATGATTGCAACCCAGGGCGTGGTGCATAGACTTTATGACCAAGCTATACCCTCAGGCATCAAAACTAACATTTGAAACTTCATGGCTGAGAAAGCCAGATGACCTTGACTTCTGGAAAAATCTATTATGAAAAGCCATTCCTCCCATTCTATCATAAGCTGGACAAAATGCCAAATTACAGGAATATAGGAGCGAGGAGAAGGAAAGCTGCAGTGCTAGACACTGAGAGGCATTGAGAGGCTGGCCAATGAGGGAAGGAGAGAGCAACTCCCTTATGCTTTCCTTATCACACAATGTCTGCTCGGCTGCTCCACTTCTTCCTACATAAATTCCATTCCCTTCATTTTTTCTTTTATAGAATTTGGAATGTCTCAAGCTAGGTATGATGATATACACCTGTAATTCCAGCATTTGGAAGATCGAAACAGGAAGATCAAGAATTCAAGGCCATTGCCCTAGGTCTTTAGCTCATCCTAGAGATGCCCGTCATTCACCAGAGATTCCCCCCACCTCATCCCTTTTGTTCCTATTCCTATCTCGTCCCCAGCCAGTTACCTCACTCCTCCCACAATGTCTATTCTATTTCTCCTTCACAGTGTTATTCAAGTATCTCCCTTTGAACCCTCCTTGTTACTTAGTTTCTTTGGGTCCGTGGATTATAACATGATTGTCCATTATTTCATTGCTTATAACATTTACTTATAAGTGAATACATACCATATTTGTCTTTCTAGGATTAGGGCAATCGAAACACCCTTTGTGAGGGTAACCCTAGCTAAGACTCCTAGCAATGGGGAATATGAAACCTGAACTGGTCATCTGTAACCATACAAGAGGGATAGGAACACCAATCTGGCCACAGAATGGTTGAGCTACAATTTCTTCTCCTAGAAGATGTGCAGGGGTAAAAATGGAAAAAAAAATGAGGGAAAGGCCAACAGATAATTGAACTGGTCCAGTTTGAGACCCCTGCCATGTGAGAGAGCCTATTTCTTACATAGTTAATATTATTCTGCTATACTTGCAGATAGGAGCCTAGTGTAACAGCCATCTGAGAGGCTTCACCCAGCAACTGATGGAAACAGATACAGAGACTCACAGTCAAACATTAAGTGAAGCTTGGGGAATCCTGTGGAAGAAGGGGAGGAATGATTGAAGGAGATAGAGAACAAGAATACCACCAGAAAGCCTACAACATTAACTAACACCGGGTCTATAGGGGATCATAGAGATTGAACTGACATGGTTTTGCATATGTGTAACGGATGTGCAACTCGGTCTTCATGTGAAACTACTAACATTGGGATCAGAGGCTATGTCTGACTGTGATGCCTGCCTTTGGGACCCCTACTGGGCTGTTGTATTAGTTTGTGAACAGACACCATGACCGACTTCAATATTTAATTAGGACTGGCTTACAGGTTCAGCATTTCAGTCCATTATCCTAAAGGCAGGAGCATGGCAGTGTCCAGGCACGCATGGAACTGGAGAAGCTGAGAGTTCTACATCTTCATCCAAAGAAGCCAGGAGCAGACTGTCCTCAGGCAGCTAGGAAGAAGGTCTCAAAGAGCACTCCCACATTGAAACACTTCCTCCTAAAGGCTACACCTCCTAATAGTGCCATTCCCTGAGTCAAGTATGTTCAAACCACCACATTCTACTTCCTGACTCTCATAGTCTTACTCAAATATATGAGTTTATGTGGGCCATACCTAAACATAGCATAATGCAAGTTACATATAGTTCAACTTTAAAAAGTCCCCATAGTCTATAGCAATCTCAACAATGTTAAAAGTCCAAAGTTCAAAGTCACTTCAGACATTCATCCAATGACATAACTGTAATCCCCAAAGCAAGACAGGAAACCAGTTGGTAAAAGTTCAAACTCTGCATCTCCTGGTGTCAAAGCAGTCTTAAGATCTCCAACTCCTTTTTCATATTTGTTGACTGCATCAAACTTCTAGAGCTAGGCTTCCAAAGTTCAAACCATCCTCAGCAAAGTCTTCAACATTCCTACTAGGATGGTACATTAAGCCCCACTTAAAGTATTCCACTGCCTTCCAAATCCCAGGTTCACCAAATGCACATTCTTCCAAATAAAAGCATGGTCATCTATCAGAGCAATCTTACTACCTGGTACCAACTTCTGTCTTAGTTTAGGTTTTAATGCTGTAAATAGACACCATGACCAAGGCAACTCTTACAAAGGACAATATTTAATTGATGTTGGCTTACATATTCAGAGGTTCAGTCCATTATCCTCAAGGTGGGAGCATGGCAGTGTCCAGGCAGGCATGGTGCAGGAGGAGCTGACTGTTCTACATCTTCATGCAAAGGAAGCCATGAGCAGACTGTCCTCAGGCAGCTAGGAGGAGGGTCTCAAGGCCCACCCCCACAGTGAAACACTTCCTCCAACAAGGCCACACCTCCTCCAACAAGGCTACACCTCCTAATAGTGCCACTCCCTAGACCAAGCATATTCAAACCACCACAGCTGCCTTGTCTAGCCTCAACAGAAGATGAACCTAGCTTTACCACAACTTGATATGCCAAGACTAGTTGATATCCATGGGAGGCCTCCCATTTTCTGAAGAGAAAAGGAAGTAGAGAAGATGGGGGTGTGTGGCAGGAAAGGACTAGGAGGAGAGAAGGAAGGGGAAACAGCCTGCCATTGGTATGGATATAAAATCAATTAAGTAATCAATTAACTAATTAAAATGAATTTAAGGACAGCCTAAGCTACATAGAAAGTTTGGGGTCAGCTTGGATTACCCAAACCCTATCAAAAAAATCAGAATAATATTTATGTAGATGTATATGCATATGTATATGCATATGTATATGTATATAATGTGTGTGTGTATGTGTGTGTGTGTATGTGTGTGTGTGTATGTGTGTGTGTGTGTGTTTATAGGAGGAGAGGAGACAGAAGATGGGAATATTGTGATCTGACCAGGCTGGCCATATATTTCTGGGTTGAAGCAATTTTCCTGCTTCTGTCTCTTCCTCCTGATAAATGGGACATGCCAGGACACTCCCTGTATTCTCCTCTTAGAGTCAGTCTTCTCTTGCATCTGTTTAATCCAGTACTTTCACCGCTACATGCTATCTTCCCAGTCCTCAGTAATTTTTTTCTAAGTCTATACACACTTGCCTTCAGCTTCCTCTAGGAGCTAAAAGAGAACTACAAAGATGTGGAGAGTAGGTGCCAGGAAGCAATGCGTTACTTGCACAAGAGTGAGCAAGAGAAGAGGCAACATGAGAATTCAGTGAGACACTAGCTCGTGAAAGCATGCTTGCTTCTACAGACCCCAGACAAGGTTTCAGAGAGTTCACAGGGGACTTTGAACAGAGGAGAAACCCTGTCTAACAGTTATATTCAGAAAGATCACCATCTGGGCTGAGGACATAGTTCAGTGGTGGAACATTCTCCTAGCAGGTTTGAATTCTGCCACTACAAAAAATTGAAATAAAATGTCATAAGTAATAAATAACTCACCCTTGCTACTGTGTAGGAAGCAGAACACAGTGAGGATGTGGGGGGGGGGTGGCACTGAAGGCATCAATAGGAGAATTGTCTTAAAATCTCAGGAAAAGCTAGGCATGGTGGCACGTGTCTACAATCCTAGTATTCAGGAGGCTGAGACGACAGGATGGCCAGGAGTTCATGGCAAGTTAGAATCACATAGTGAGTTCCAGGCC
This sequence comes from Grammomys surdaster, assembly GCF_004785775.1. NCBI lineage: Eukaryota > Metazoa > Chordata > Mammalia > Rodentia > Muridae > Grammomys > Grammomys surdaster. Next base: position 627,364 of record NW_021620189.1, on the reverse strand, counting down.
AGACTGTGGCTATGAGGTCTTGTCTAAATACAAACACATACTTTAGGTGGAAGACAGTGGCTGTGTGGGCTGGGAAGAAGGCAGTGTTTTAGGAGCCTCAGTCCTGGTGTAGGCTGAGAGAGGAGGCCAGTAGTTCCTCTTTCTGTGTCTCAGATCTTGTCTCCATTTCATTTCTTCTAGTTTTTCTCTTCTCTGCCTTTTTCTTTGTCTGTTGTTTTTAGGTTAACAGATTGCAGTGAGGATTTGAACTAATTTTTATGTATTTATTCAACTTATCAAAGAGGATTTATGTCTTCTTAGTGTTAAAGGATCTCTTTTAAACATAACTTATTCAGAATTTACAAGAGCGGGAGCTGGCTGATTGTTTTGCTGAATGGCCAGGAGCCACATTGCTTCTCAGTGTCTCACTTCACATGAAAACAGCTTCCTTTTAGTATGCAGCCATTAAAGAAATCTTATAGCTGCATCTTTAGGAAGTGTACAGAAGCTGATTATTTATTGTATGGAATGCATCCATTTTCAAGGCCAGCCTAAGTTACACAGAACCTGTATCGAAACAAATGCCAGAAGGCAATTTGAAGAGACGTAACCAGTGGCAGTAACTGGACAACTAGAACAACATGTACCAGTTACCACAGGCTGGGTGACAGCGAATAGACTGTGTCAGGGAGTTGACACTGGGCAACAGTAAGATGTTAAAACTAGCCACTACTGGAAGATGAGGATGCAGCCTAGTGTTCTGCAGACCAGCGAAGGAAAAGAAATAAGACAGCATTTACATAAGGGGAATTTTAAAAAGCCCGTGAAAAGTAGATTTAGATCAGAGTGCTGACAGTGACATTAGCTATTGAGAAGACTCACAGGCTGCTTACAGATCTACAGAGGAGAGAATCGGACAGTGTTCAACCCGTAGCAACAGCAACAAAGTAAGACCATGCATCATGGTCAGTGTTGCCCAGCAAGGAGTCCATGGAGAAGCTTGCCACCCAGTTTGTCAGGTCTGCGTCAGATGCACTGTCTTACAGAGCTGGACCAGGTAGCCAGAGAGGCATGTGTAATGCAGGAAGGGCAGACCAGCTGAGGCAACTTGGACAGGCAAGGTTCAAAAGATGACAGAAAAGGGATAGAGAGTGGAGTTAGCAAGAGCAAGTGTGCTTTCTCCGTGTTACTTGGTTTTTCAGGGAGTTCATTTAATGAACGTAGAGCAAGTCAACCATTTTCATGAGCTCCGTAGTTAAAAGAAACAATAACATGTTATTTCAAAGAGAACTATGTAAAAGGTTTCCTTCATTAAGCCAATTAGACCAGCTCCTCCCCAGGAAGCTTATGTGGTTGTGGAAGGTGCAACACCTGTGAAGAAAACCTTGAAACCAGATTTTTACATTCACCCTTCACTGCAGAGGCTCCCCACCACCACCAAAGCATCCTTGGTAGAAATTAAAGTGAAGAACAAGAAGAGGGGCCAAGAGAGCTCAGGCAGCACTTGGGATTCCATCTTAGGAGGTAAAACTTTCCCACGACAGTTAGAATGTGTGAATGGTGTCCCAACAGTATAGCTGCAGCCAGAGGCTTGATCCTCACTAATTAGGTCTCTGCTCTCTACCATTCTACCTCAGAATCACATCATCCAATTCATTTGTAAAGACACCTACGAACTTTTAGGGAGTAACCACACGAAAATAGACAGTTAAGGATGATCCCCAAGTTAAAGGCTTGCACGTCCAGAAACAGAACTTTACCATGCCCACAAACACTTTACTCATGCCCTCCTTCAGAGGTTAGCACGACACAATGAGAAATACTATAGCACACAATCTGTCCCATGAGAGCATTTCCAGCTCCCACAAATCAGTACCTCCTCCACTCTACAGGCAGCTACTGTTCTTTTCCTGACCTTGAACTGAAACAAAACAGAATCGAACATCCTGAATTCTTTTTTCTGGATTTCACTCAATATAGCATTCTGTGCTTTATCCGTGTTTGTCAGGGTATTTTTTTTAAATTGCTAAGTAGTGTATACATATAAACATGCATAGATACACACACACACATACATGCATACACACACAAACACACACACATTCTGTGTTGGTTCTAGTATAAGATCAATGGAAAAACAGACACTGAGTTCCCCCAACACATTTGTCTACACATTCATTCAATAAGGAAGTACCCTGGTTTCTGACTTCCAGGCATGTTGCTAAAAGCTACAATAAACAATCCTTTGTTTGTTTTTCTTTTTGAGATAGAATCTTACTCTGTAGCCCAGGCTTGCCTGGAATTCATTAGCTTCAAACTCATGGCCATGACCCTATCTCAATGTCCTCACTGCTGAGTTTACAGGCAAACCCCACGATGCTTGGCAATAAGCCTTTTGCGTATGTGTATTTTCATTTCTCCATAATCACTGTCTAAGGCTAGACTTACCAATCATGGGAAAGATCTGTAAAATTCAATGTAAAAGCTGAAAACTACTATTTTCAGTTTTATTTTCTCCACACCATTCCTCCTCTACACCCATCAGCATTTAGCATCATTTCTTCCTTTCTTCCTGTAGCCATTCTTGTATTTGTGCACATGTACCTAAACCTTGATTTTATTTTGAATTTATTATCTTTACTTCAAAAGTAGAGATTGGGTGTGACTTGAGTTCCGAAGTTCAAGACCTGCTGGAGCATTGTAGGGACGTACTGTTTCTGTTAAGGCAATTAATATCTTTTATTAACGAAGCCATTTGGATCTTTTAGTGCTCTTGTGCTGTAGATTTTTCTTATTGTAAATTCCAGGCAAGCCTGGGCTAGAATAAGGCTCTATCTCAAAAGGTAAAACAAATAAGCTTGTTTGGTAAGCTGCTTTGTGTGCAACTTTCCCATTTATCTAGTTTGCTACATGTATTTGTACAGAGTCACTCTTGTATTTCCTTAGGACTATTTACATACCTGATGACAGTGTCATTCCACTTATCCTCTACTCTTTGTGTCTTTCCCATATATTTTGAGCTATATGGTAGATTGGCATACATTTGCTTATCCCATTACTTGATTTTGGTGGCAGCATGAAATAAATTGTTAGAAGCTTCTAGAGTTTTTGCCTGTGAAAGCCAGTGAAGAGTGTTCTTCACTGCCTATGATCTGTCTTTCTTTCTTTCTTTCTTTCTTTCTTTCTTTCTTTCTTTCTTTCTTTCTTTCTTTCTTTCTTTCTTTCTTCTTCAGCCCTCTTTGAGACACAGCTTTTCCAAGAAGCCCAGTCTGGAACACTCTGGAACCTGCTGCCTCAGTTTCCCAAGTTCTGAGATTTTGGGTTTGAGTGACCAAGTCTGACTAACTTTCATGTATCCTAAAAACATCTTTCTTTTGCTATTAAAATTTATTTTTATTCATGTATGATATTATTCTTATGGTGACAATGACAATGATAATGACAACACTGGCAAGGTCTCATGTAGCTCAGGCTGGCTTTGAACAGTGTAGCTAAGGATAACTTTGAACTCTTGATATTTCTGCCTTCACCTTCCAAGGGCTCAGATTAAAAGTGTGTGCTACTCCTGGCTTGTCTTCATTTTTGACTGGTACTTTTTACTGGCTATAGAATTATTGAAACTACTTTTTAGGGATGGTATTTCTGTCATCACTTGACAGACATCACTCCTTTGTCTTCTAGAATATTTTTTTTTTTTAACAAAAAGTAGTTGGATTTCTGGCATTCCCTTCTATTCAGTGGGCCTGTTTTCCATCTGCTTTCAAGTTTACTGTTTTTCTTATTTTTGATTCTCAAGAGTTGCACTGAAATGAGTCTATTTGTGTTTTCCTTTATCCATCATTCCAAAAGTATTCAGAGATTCTTGAAAGTTGACAGTTCAGCCGGGCGGTGGTGGCGCACGCCTTTAATCCCAGCACTTGGGAGGCAGAGGCAGGCGGATTTCTGAGTTCGAGGCCAGCCTGGTCTACAGAGTGAGTTCCAGGACAGCCAGGGATACACAGAGAAACCCTGTCTCGAAAAACAAAACCAAAAAAGAAAAAAAAAAAAAAAAAAGAAAGTTGACAGTTTATGTTTTTATCCATGTACTCCGTCTTCCCTTCTAAGGGAAGTGCTTGTCCTCTCCTGATCACTTTCTGTCTCTCCCACTACTTACATTAAAATGTAGAATACTATCTTACAAATGTTCTTCTCCCTTTGGCTTGCTAGATTTTTTGCGGATGAGAATAGAATACAGGGTCTTCACTTAGCCCAGAGAAGTGCTCCCCTTCTCAGTTATGAGCCCAGCCCAGATAATCGATATTCGTCTCCTTATTGACATATACTTTTAATCTACAGTTCAGCCTACACCGTAACATTTTTATTTATTATACATTATTTTCAGCTTTAATACCTCCATCTGAGTTTTTTTTATAGTTTTTATCTTCTTACAGGTATACCCTATAGAGTTGGTTACCATATAGTTGAACATGCTTGTAGTTGTTATTTGAAGTCTTCTGTCCTCTCATTTCAAACTTGAGTCAAATAGTTTGACAATTTCTTCCTCCTCCTTTCTCTCTCTTCCCCTCCTCTCTGCTACCACACCTAACTAGAGAGATAGGTTTCTACAGTTTTCGTCTTGTTTGGTTCTGTCTTAAGAGCTACCTACGAGGCTTTGTAGTGTCATCTCATACTTTGACTCAACATTTGTATACAGAATCCTCTACTCTCCTCTTCCCTGAGATCTGTGAATTTTATTCCTCAGACAGGTACTGGACTGTGTTTAGAATTTGCTGGTTTCAGATTGACTGGACTACAATATTGTGGGTCTAGAATATCCTCTCCTCTGATTGAGCCAGCGTTGCTCTTTGGCCATAACCTTCCTGGGATCCCACTATATTATTCAGGACACTCATCCTTGTGGTTTGAAAGCTGAAACAGGTGGATATGAGGTACTACAGCTTGGCGCACAGAGCATTGCACAGTGCCTGGAGTTTGTTTCATACACAGCAGCTGCACAGCACCAGGTCTTGCAGTGTCCACCTACATGTGTTTACTTACTTTGTAGTTAAGAACTTAGGTTGATGTTATGTAGAATTCTGAAGTGTCTTTTCTGCAAGTTCCCAGTGTTTTCAGATTGTTCCAGAATATAGCTACTTACATAATACTGAACTTCAAACAAAGCCTCCCATAGAAGCAATCATGCTCTGGATGGCCTGCCTCCAGTACCTTCGACTACACTTTGAACAAACCCCAGGCAGCAAACCGGAGCAATCTATTCTTGGTCCATTCTCCTCTCCTTTTTCCAGTGCCTGAAAACAATTCCTAAATATCTTTTACCCTTGTTCACAGTTATCTATTGTAAGGCTGGCTTGTCTGGAAATAAGGCTTTCTTCATCCCTAATATAAAGGTTTTCCTCCCTGAATTCATTCATCATTGAATAGCACATTTTCTATCTTTTTTGCATAAAAAACACCTCATTATTTATCCAAACATACATTCAGTTATTCTATAAGATAAAATTGTATTGATGGGAGGGGCTGCTAAGGACCAAGCCCAGGTTCTTGCACAGAGAAAGTACATACTCCACCATTGAACTATATCTTTAGCCCAGCTGTTCCTTCTTCTGCCCCCTCTTATCCTTCTACAGCCAGAACACAAGCAAGCATTTACTCAGCAAACTATTTAATTAACCTATGTTTCTTCTTAATAGCTAAGTTTGTGTCCCTGAAGTTTATAAGTTCAAGTCCTCACTCAAGGTACCTCAGACTGTGACCTTATTTAGAAGTAGGTGTCTTATTGGGTTACTATTGTTCTGATAAAACACTATTACGAAAAACAACTTCAGGAGGAAAGGGTTTATTACAGCCTGAAAATCCATCACTGAGGGAACTCAAGGCAGGAACACGAAGTAAGATCAGATTAGGCAGAGACCTTGAAGGAGTGATGCTTAACAGCGTGTTCCACATGGCTTTCTCAGCCTGCTTTCTTATACAGATCAGGGCCACCTGCCTAGAGATGGCATGACCTACTAGGATGGCATAAATCATTAATCAAGAAGATGCCTCACAGGCTTGTCCACAGGCCAATCTATGGGAGCATTCTCTCCATTGAGGTTCTGTCTTCCCAGCTTACTCTAGATTGTGTCAAGTTGACAAAAACAAACAAACAAGAAACAAAAACCAAAAAGTTAGTCTGTATACTGATGAAATCCTGAGTGGAAAGAATAATGCTGGGGCGGGGGGTGTCATCATATTTGATTTCAAGTTATCCCACAGAGCATTACTAAGAAAACTAACACTAAACTGGCACAAAAGGAGACAAGTATATCAAGGTGACAGAATAGAGGACCTGAATAGAAGTTTATAAAGCTACAGCCACCTGACCTTCAGTAAGTGGTGCAATGAAAATTGTTTATTCACATGTAGAAGGATAAAACTAGATCTGTATATGTCAGCATATTTAAAACAACAACAACAACAACAACAACAACAAATATTTTAGGATGCCAAGCAAGATGAAACTTCTGGGTACAATAATGGTAAGTCTGTTATAAAAGACTACCTATTTTCCAATTGGATTTGATGCTTGCTACACAGGAAAGAATTCAAGTCTGGTGCTAAAATGTCATAATGAAACACACAATTATGACATATGAAAATTATGTCATATGAAAAACACAATTATGTCTAATTAAGAGATGCTAATGAAAAAAGTTTAAAAAATCAACTCTGAATGGATCAAAGACCTTAGTGTAAGATCAGAAACTAAAACTGAGGAAACAGGAAAAACATTTTAAAAGATAAGCCTAGGCAAGAACTTTCTAAATAGACCTCCCAGCATTCACAAAATAAGGTCAAAGTTGTGCCTCATGAAATTAAAATGCCTCTGTATAGAAAGAGAAACAGTTAATCAAGTGAAGAAATGGTGTTCAAAATAGGAAAAAGTGCTAATTATGCATCTGAAATAGATTAATGTCTAGTTTATACAAATCATTTGTTGTTGGGGAGGGGACTGGGTAAGGGTCACTACAACAGGGAAAAGATCTGTACAAGGTGAAGAGCAAAATTTAAGTCAGCACCAATTTTTTTCAGGAGCTGTGTCAAAACTTCCAGACTTTGATCTTAGTGTTTATTCTTCTGGCACATCTAAGCACAGTAAAATTTTGTAAAATGTTTTCCACATGACAATTATCACAACAGACCTTTAGGCATGTCTATATAGAAACTCCTAAGCAAAGTGGCAAAGCACACATGGACTTTACAATGAGTCTATTAGTTGATAAACAGCACTCAGGACAAGCCTAAGAAGGAGAATTAATAATAGGCATTCAGACAGATTCTATTAATAGAAGATGCAAGTACATCGACCTCTTTCATAAGGATGAGAGACTAAGCTAAGGATTAGAGCCTAAACAATGTTCATGCTTTTGGGAAATTCAGGAGGCTGACTCCATATAATAGCAAAAGACTAGCAGGTAATTAGACAACATCCACTCCAACCTTCCAGGTGACCAGTCTTCAGTCATTTCCTTTTTTTGAAGAAAATAGGCCTGGTGTTTAACAAGCTTGGTTCCTCCAATGCTTTCTGTGAGCTGTGCCTTCTTCAATTTTAAAAGCCAAACAAGATATCAAAAAACTCAATAAATTAATGAGTTAATGAAAAGAGAAGAAATTTTTCAAAAGATGAAATGTAAACTGCCTATACACATATGAATAATTTTCAACCCGAGTAGCTAGTAGAGAAATGCATATCAAAACTGTATCAAAACTCCTTTTCACCCAAGTCAGAATGACAACCAGTAAGAAAAAAATATAACTAATACTGACAAGGATGTGGACAAAAGAGAACACTTATTCACTTGTGGGAATGTAAAGTAGTCCAGTCACCATGGAAACCATTATAAAGGCTTTTCAACAAACTAAAGATAGAGTTAAGCTACAATAAAACTATGCCACTCCTGGGAGCTTTCTTAATAGTTTTCAAGTCAAGGTCAGAGAGATTATGTGTATATCAGTATTTACTACTATTCTCAATAACTGAGTTATAAAACCAAATAGTAGAGAAATGGATAAAGAAAAATTGGTTTATAAAAGAGACACTTTCAGCTATAAAGAAGTTATGTCATTAGCAAGAAAATGGGTAGAACTGGAGATCATTATGCTAAGAGAATCACACCAGTCTCTGAAAGGCAAATATTCAGTGTTTTCTGTTGTTTATGATTCTTACATTTTATGTAAATACATAAAATAGAGTCTGTATGTGTGACAGGAAAGTAAAAGCAGAGAAAGAAAGGGACTAATGTGAAATACAGAGAACAAAGCAAGGTAGCAGGGTTTGGGGTATCAGTAGCAAACAATATATGCTTTATGAAAGCATAGTATCATGTACAGTGAACATGTACAATAAAAAACATAAAGATTAAAAACAAATGAAAATGGCATACATGTCATTAAAAAAAAAATTGAATGTGGTGAGGATTCTTGTAGTCTGTCAACATAGGAACCACAGGCAAAAATTAGAGTTTTTCCAGGTCACCCTTTCTAAAAAGAGAAGGCAATGGAGGAGCAATGACTCTGCCATTCAGAGTGAGTCCATTGATACTGAGAGATATTAATGACCAATGATTGCTAGTTCATGTTATTTTGACGTTGGTGGTGGTACTCTGTGTGTATGTGCTTCTCTGTTTTTGGTTTTACTTTGATATGATTAATTCCTTGTGTTTTCTTGGGTGTAGTTACTCCCCTTGTGTTAGAATTTTCCTTCTAGTATCCTCTGTAGGTCTGGATTAGTAGAAATATATTTTTTAAATTTGGTTTTGTTATAGAATATCTTGCTTTCTCCATCTGTGGTAATTGAAAGTTTTGCTGGGTATAGAAGTGTGGGCTGGCATCTGTGGTCTCTTAGGGTTTGCAAGACATCTGTCCAGTATCTTCTGGCTTTTAGAGTCTCTGTTGAGAAGTCAGGTGTAATTGTGATAGATCTGCATTTTTGTGTTACTTGGCATTTTTTTCCTTGTAGCTTTTTTTTTTTTTTAAGGTTTTTCGAGACAGGGTTTCTCTGTGTATCTGTGTAGTCCTGGCTGTCTTGGAACTCACTCTGTAGACCAGACTGGCCTCGAACTCAGAAATCCGCCTGCCTCTGCCTCCCAAGTGCTGGGATTAAAGGTGTGCGCCACCACCACCTGGCCCTTGTAGCTTTTAATATCGGGTTTTTTTTATTTTGTTTTGTACATTTAGTATTTTGATTATTACATGGCAGGAGGATTTTCCTTTCTGGTCCAATCTATTCGGTGTTCTGTAAGCTTCTTGTATGTTTATAGCGTCTCTTTCTTTAGGTCAGGGAAGTTTTCTTCTAGGATTTTGTTGAAAATGGCCCTTTGAACTGGGACTCTTCACCCTCTTCTATTACCATTACTCTTAGATTTGGTCTTTCATAGTGTCTCAAATTTCCTGGATGTTTTAAGTTAGAAACATTTTACATTTCATATTTTCTTTGACCAATGCATCAGTCTTTTCCATGTCACATTCTACTCCCAAGAGTCTCTCTTTCATCTATTGTATTCTATTGGTGATGCTTGTGTAGTTGCTGTTCTGTTTTCTGTCTCCAGAGTTGTTTTCATTTGTATTTTCTTTCTTGCTTCAATTTCCATTTTTAGTTCTTGAACAGTTTTATTCATCTCTTTCACCTGTTTGTTATTTCCTGTATTTCTTTAAGGAATTTATTTGTTTCATCTTTAAGGGCTTCTACTTGTTTGACTGTGTTTTCCTGTATTTTTTAAAGGGAATTTTTTATATCTTCTTTAAAGGCCTCTACCATTTTCATCAGATAGGATTTAAAGACATAGTCTTTCTCTTCAAGGCTTGCTGTAGTAGGAAAGTTGGGTTCTGATGTTGCCATAACGCACTGACTTCTGTTGATTATGTTCTTGTGTTTTCATTTTATCATATGGCTGTGGTGTTGGTTGGCTTGATAGTCTCTCTGGGTGTCCCAGGTTGGAGTAGGCATCCTGGGTGGCAATAGGTGCTGTGGGGGAGAGAGTAAGGTGCTGATCTTTGATTGTAGGTGGAGGTGTGCATGGAAGGAAGATGGAGGTGTTGCAGAGCTGAGAACTGCTGGGTTTGTTGGGGATCCAGCAAGTCAGGGAATTGGGGTGTGGGTATCTCACCAGGGTGTCCTCCAGGTTGGGGCATGCCTCATGGGAGGTAGGCAGAATTGTGGGTTAGGGAGTATCATTATATTTTGATAGTGAAAGCTATGTCTCCATTATTTGTAGCTTATCTTCTGAATATACTATTAAGCATGTGAACAGTATATATTAGATATCATTAGTCATGAAGTCTAACAGTGCTGTGTAGATATAAGACAATCAGAAGATTAATATTCTTAAAATTAGTTAAATTTAATAAGTTTAATGACTAATGAAATGTCAGGCTTATTATTACACTTGAATATATTGCTCATATATTTATATAACTTTAATATAAATATTAGTTAAATGTAACATTACCTAAAGTTTATAAAATGATAATTAATGAGATCCATCAGCTTTATTTAGATGTCATCATGCAGGCATATGTATGTTGTCAATGAATCTGTCATATATAGATTCTTATAACAGTATCCCAATTAAACACAGAACAACTCTAACACCAGAATATGCTGGAGTAAGTTTCCTATTATTACTACCAACTGTTCTATTTCTCCCTTCTTCATAATCACTGACAATCAGCATGCTACTCTCATTTTTATTATTTGTTGTTTTAAAAGTTCTGTATTAGTGATATCATATAACATGTAGCCTGTAGAAATGAGTTTTCTTCACTCAGTATCAGTCTCTTGAGACCCGTCCAACTTGTATGTATCAATAGCTTGCTTTTTATTGCTAACTAGTTAATTTTGTGATGTGCATGCACCAGGATATGCTATGCATTAGCCTGTTGGAGGTATTTGGTCTGTTTCTTATCTGTGACTACCATGAATAGAGCTATTATGCTGTGTGCATATAAATTTTAATTTATCTAGGGTAAGTTCCCTAGAGTGCCGTGGTTCTATTCTAAAGTGAGCACATTTTACTTTATAAGAAATTATTACTTCAGAAGTTTACAAAAAAAAAGAAATTATTACTTATGATTAATAATGTTCTTCTTAGTATTGCTAGTAATATCTGTGGATTCAAAAAACAGTGATGCCCTTCATGTACGTTCTTGAGAATTGTGCTTTTGTCTAGTGTTGGGTTTCATCAAATTTTGTTGCCTGTGGCTCTAGTTAACTTTGATTTTGTATGTTTTTTTTTCAATTTGACAATACAGCAACTACATCACTTTATGACCAACATGTACCACTTATGAATGTGTTATTTATGTGTAAAGTTCCTTTGTACATTTTCTTGGAATAAGGATATTGAGTTTTGAGAATTTAGTTTTCAAACAAGCTATATCAAACACTAGCACGATGGATTCACAATTCACAGGCCCAATCAGCAGTGCTTAAGTGTTTTTTCTAATCCACATTGTTTCAATTATTCAGTATCAATTTCGTTCTTAGATTTTGTTAATGCACTATACGGTTACATTCCTATTTCTAGATAAATGTTTCTCATTTATCCTTATTTGTTCTTTGTCTGCAGAGCTTTGCTTCCTTGTTTCCCTAGTTTGAGGATGAAGCATCACCATGTTAGCCTGCAGAGTCTTTTTCGAGACACGGTTTCTCTGTGTAGTCCTGGCTGTCCTGGAAGTCACTCTGTAGACCAGGCTGGCCTCAAACTCAGAAATCCGCCTGCCTCTGCCTCCCAAGTGCTGGGATTAAAGGTGTGCACCACCCCCCTCCCCAGCTTGTTTTGGGCTTTTAAAGATGGGGTTTAACACAGTTTAACTCTTGAGCTTTCTACAAAGTCCAGGCTGGCCTTGAACTCCTGACTTATGTGTCTACTTAGTGAAGGAGTTACAGGCACGTGCCACCACGCCTTCTCCTGCTTTCCAATTTGAAATCTTCCTGCCTCTCTACCTCTCATGGGTAGAGATTATGGGTATATAACCCTTGTTCTTTGCAGGAATGGTTCTGGAGGAATAGGAATTGAAGTATGAGATTCTATTTTGGGAGCTTTTACATATATGTCCTACCATCACCAACAACACAATAATACAATTGCTAGTTCATTGTAGCATCAACTGCTTCCAGAGACAGAAATATTATCTGCACTGATACCAACTACTTATCAGGGCCAGGGAACTTAGCCACACTGACACTTGCAAACATTTCTACTATTCCTTGTTTGCTCCTTTTCTTGGCAGCTTTACTAACAAAGATGAAAATCCCACTTGTATGAGATTGTTTTATACTGTCAGGTGTTCTTGAAAACCCAGTAACTTCACTGGGATGTAGGCTCATGCTCATTGCAGATGTAGAACTGCTGTGACTAAACCTGGTTCCTCATGACAATCAGCCAAGAAGTCTTTAGGAAACAGGGTGCTAGAACCTGTGTGTCACTGTGATAAACTGATCTAGCAGCTTTGAATGTAACGTGGCAACAGTAGAAGATCATTGGATGACACTAATGTGAAGGTAGTTTGGAGAGAAACTACCTGTAAATCTCTAGCTTGGATACAGGCCATACCTGTTCAGGATGATGCAACTCAGTGGCCTCATTATTTTCTCATCTGCTCCAAAATAGCACAGGCCTACTTTCTCAGACTTTAAGCTTTCTCAATAGATCTCTTGGGACAGGGGGTAACAGGTAGGGAGGAATTAGATTTTTTATAAACAGTTATTGCTAACTTAATTCTATAATACATAGTCATCTTTCCATATTGGTAGGATACTAGTTTTAGGATATGCTCCCCAGTCTCCCATCTCTATGCAGATACCAAAGCCCTAGATTCTCAAATCTCTTATATTCAAAATTGTCTAATAGTTTTTACAATCTATGTACACTCCATTATTTTGAATCACCCATAGACTTTTGTCTAATACCCAATATTGTTGAAATACAATAGAAAGAGTTAGACTAGATTGTTCAGAGAATAATAGCAAAGAAATACATCTGTACATGTTCAATGCAAATCCACTTTCTCCAAAATATTTTCTAGCTCTAATGGGTTGAATCTTTGAATACAAAATCTGATGACAGGGACAGGCTGATATACTTCCAAACCACTTCCTAATTTATTGCCCTACCTGATCCTGCTGTGTTTAGCACCCATCCTCTATCTATTAAAAGGACAAATCAGTTCTCTTGTCCTAAGTTTTTGTCTTGGGGTATCCATGCTTCTGTGTACCTGAAGCAAATACAGATTCAAAGCCTGTCCCTTATAGAGGGTAGTGAAGCCCTGCATGCTGATAACTCTGCCCTCTCCCACTCTTTCTTGTATATTGACTGGCTAACCCTCCTTTTAGACCTTGACCTTCCTGTCCACCTCTGTTCCTGTGGCTTTGCCCTGTGGGGATGTGATAGCCAGCTCTCACCTGATGATACTGTGTTATTGCCTGCCCCCAAATAAACTGTTCTATCCCATTTATTAGAGACACTTTCCCCAGAGTGCTCAGACCTGTGTAATAATTTATACATAACCCCCCTGTGATAGCTAAAGAAACTTAATACGGTACCAGTCATCCCTTAAGGGCTGTTGACTGTTGCCCTGGAATGCCTGTGAGACCCTAGGGGCCTGCAGATGAGATGAGAATGGAATAATGGTGTTCCTGCTGTGAGGTATTTAACAGCTTGCCTTTTGCTTTTGTACACTCACTTATTGCTGTGGGACTGGGATGAAGTGAACTTTTTATTACTATATAGTGGGAAAGAGAAACAACTGAGTAACACAACTTTCTTGCCCAGGTGTAGATTGCATAGATAACTATAATGCATGTCTTTGATACCCACCTTTATAAACCCTTCCTTTCACCCTCTTCAGCATGGCATAATGATTGGCTTTATGGCTGTCATCCTGATAGAAGAATAAATTCACTCAATCTAAATATGACTTGAGTCTTAGTCTTTGGTCTTTCCCAGTAGATTTGAAAGCTATAACAGCCCCAACCTGACACATCAGTAGATGGCAACTCCTCTTTCAGCCATTTGGCCATGTGCAGTTCTTTCCTTTTTATCGTAATACTAAACCTTCTTGCTTTAAGCAGCCCTTGTCTCTTCCACATAACCACCTGCCTGAGCCATTGCCCTCTATCTGTCCTGCAGTGACTTCTTACTACTCTGCCAGCTTTGCCTTCTATTCCAGTCCTTGAGTCACAAACCTGAGTCCAATGACGTGCTTTCTCTGCTCAAAGGCTTCCCTTTGCACTTAATGTAAAAGTCAAAACTCTCACCAGGATTTATACATGTATGCAACATCATTTTTCTGCTCCTTCACTTACCTCCAGACACACAGGTCTCCCTGCTGGACCTAGACTCCTATGACTACCTGTACTTGCCATCTGCATCACTCTTAGCTTCAGGCTTGTATTTAGGGCTGTTGGAAAGTCTTCTGACTTCTATCCAAAGGCAGCAGCTGCATGCTTACCTGTCCTGTGCTTTGTGCTCTAGTATGTCAATGTCTTCTTTCTAGGGATTGCTTCACTAGGATATGGTGGTGTGTGTTCGTGGAATATTCTCACAGACTCCAGCACAGGCTTGGAGTGGGGGAAAGACAGTGGGTTTCAGAGTGAATGGCAGACTTCTGCCTGTTTAGATTTCAGTTCTAGAGCTGTCCTTTGTGCAGAATAGTCTCCTGTTCTTGGCTCTACCACAGATCTTGCCTCATCCAGGTGTCATGTCCTGTTGACTTCCCTCTTGCTTATCTCTCCTCCACCCCTACAAGGTCCTGCCTATGACTCTTGAGTGGTCCTCAGGATTTTCTTTTTGTGGGTTGCATTCTCTTCCTGCTAGAATGTCAGTTCCATAAGTATTTCTTGACCTTGACAGTTTTCCTTCTCATTCCTGCTGCCCACAACAATGCCAGGGTACAATGCCAGTGCTGTAAAGAGGCTTACCGAACAAGATGGGTTCAGTAATCTGCCCAGGACCCAGCAGCCTGGTGTCATAAAAAGTACAGAGATTTGAGTGACAAGCACTGGCCAGGCTACATCACAGCCTTGTTCTTATCTAGTCAGCCTAGAGTCTATGAATTAGTCTGGTGGGCAACATCTAAGTCCCACAACACCTGGGATGGTGTGCATGTGTGTGTGCATTCGTGTATGTGTGTGTGTGTATGTGTGCATGCATGCATGTGTGTGAATGTGAGTGTTCATGTGTGTGCATATGTGTGTATGTGTGTGTGTGTATAGTAGAACTTTTGAAAGACTAGACAAACTAAGCCCAACTGGAAATACTAAATTTGGATTGGTTAAGAGCATGTGAGGGAAGATTCCAGACTGGTGGGGTAGTGTGACTCACAGAATCTTGGAATCTTAGCATGGAATGTAGACAGGAGGGACACGGTCTGTTCTGAGAAGGCTAAGGAGACCTCTCACCCTGGGGTTGGCAGGGACTAGAAGGGGCAGAGTTAAAGCAGCTGATGCCAGTTCCTCTAGGGCCTCAAGGGACCGTTTTGCCTGAGGAGTCAGCATTTGACTTTGAAAGCAACCAGGGATTCCTAGGAGCTCCAGGGTAAGGAAATGAAATGAAGTGCCGTGTAACTGTGTAACTATGTTGACAGTGTGGACTGAATGAAGCACAGATCTTGAAAGGTTGCAGACTAACTTGAAGGCTTTGGGGCAATCCTGGAATACTTGTAAAGACAAGAGACAGCCAAGGAATGGAGGAACTTGCAGACCTGAAACTCCACTGGGTTAGATGATGGAGTTGAAAGCAAAGTCATAGGTGTTAAGGACTAGATTTGCTCCTAATCTTAAGCTTAGGATGCTACTTGTCTGCTCTGAGATGGGGAGTTCTTTTGGGGAAATGCAGACACTTTAGCCCAATGTTTTTCTGATCTGTTTTGATCCTTCAGGTTTGAACCTCTTACTTGGGGGTGGGTATTTGATAGGGAACTTTCTCGTCTCTTCTTGTCTTTTCTCTTCCCTTCCCTTCCCTTCCCTTCCCTTCCCTTCCCTTCCCTTCCCT